>NC_059108.1:84301685-84582473 GCF_020740685.1 Jaculus jaculus | reverse complement strand
TGTTTCCTAATGCTTTCTCTTTGTGCTTTCGTAAGCAAGCATCAAGGTGGCCTCGACCTAGCAAGTCTGTCCACAAAAGTTAAAGATTATCAAGAAACAAGCTTCCCACCATTGTTTACTAGCATATCCCCATTACCATACACTCCTGTATAAGGTAATGGTTCATCGATTGGTTCTGGTCCTGGGAATTCTGACTGTGGCTTGGAAGAACAGCGGGGTCACAGGAGGAAGCATCACACCATCAGGTGACTCAATTTTTGGAAACTGTTCCATATCTAATTTTTACTAAATTGTGAAAGAACATCATGCTGCTGTCATGTGTCAGGAACAGAGCAGTAGTAATGAAGAAAACAGCTATTAGACAGCAGCAAAAGGCACTACACACCTCGAAAATGCACGTCCTTCCAGGAGGCTTTCTTCCTTGAAGCTTTCGCCTCAGCCTGGTGAACAGGTCACGCAGACTCCACTGTAGTTGACGTGGAAAAACAGGGCACAAAACTCAAACAAAAACCAACCAAACAACAATAACCACAACAGAAAAAAATACATATACATATACACACACACACACACACACACACACACACATCAATTTATTTTCTGATCCCCAAACTAGACTCTAAAGCCTGGTCCTCTTCAGTCCACCTCCCAAGTGTCACATGCTAGGTCTGTACCCCGTACCTAGCATGACCCAGCTTTCTACAGCACAGACACAACCCCCTTACTAATACTGGGGCCTAAATCAGCCGTGGTTACTACTGCTAATTGTTCGCACTGTTAGAAATTATTCAGGTTTCATTTATAGGCTTCATCCTCCTTCCATTAAAAATTTTTTAAAATGTGTACAATCCCAGCAATGAGGAGGCAGAGGTAGGTGGATCTCTGTGAGTTCCAGGCCACCCCGAGACTACATAGTGGATTTCAGGAGAACCTGGGCTAGTCAGGGAGACCCTACCTTGAAGTCCCCTCCCCCCCAAAATCAGACCACTCTGACCAAACCACAACTTGCCAAGTCAACTGCTAAAGCGTTTACCACACAAGGATTAACAGGAGTGTGGGAGTGGCTCGATCAAAGGACAGATGAGATGCCGCTACACATTTCCCAGGGGACACTAAAATGACATGAGCACACAGCCATTAAAACAAGTAGGTGCCCTGTTCTTTCTTTCTGTCTATCTGTCTTTCTTCTTATTGACAACTTCCATTATTGTAAACAATATCCTATGGTAACGCCCACCCTCCCCCCACTTTTCCCCTTTCAAACTCCACTCTCCATCCTATCCCTTCCCCCTCTCAATCAGTCTCTTTCATTTTGATGTCATGGTCTTTTCTTCCTATTATGACGGTCTTGTGTAAGTAGTGTCAGGCACTGTGAGGTCATGGATATCCAGGCCATTTTGTGTCTGGAGGAGCACGTTGGAAGGAGTCCTGCCAGTGAAAAGTCAGGCTGGTATCCCGTGCATGGAAAAATTGCGATTCCTGAGCTGTGTTTAAAAAAAGTTTTTCCACGTCGTTATTCGCTGTTGTAGTAAACCATCTGTAGATACGTTGGTACTGGGCAGCCTGGGCAGCTCCGTGCCCTCATTGCGCCACACGTCTTCCACGCGGGACGCGGAGGCGCTCGACCACGCGGGAGCCGGCATCCTCCGCGCGCTTCCCAATCTGCAGACACCGTCCCCACCCCCGAGACCCCCCGCCAAGGCTGGGCTTTGCGAGCCCCGGCCAGCCTCAGGGGACCCGCAGTGGGAGCGACCATGGCTGTTTCCTGTGGCTTCTTCTAAAGCTTTCGGCAAAATTGGGGACCCAAGCCGAGCTTGGTGGTGCACGACTTTAATCGCAGCACTTGGGAGGCAGAGGTAGGAGGATCGCAGTGGGTTCGAGGCCACCCTGAGGCTACATAGAGAGTTCCAGATCAGCCTGGTTTAGGATGAAGACCCTTGGTCGAAAAAACAAAAATAAATAAATTAATTAATTAATTAAGTAAAGGTCCGATTCGCAGGCGCTGCATCCTCGCAGGACACGATCCGTTTTAAGTAAGATGATTCCATATCCAAACAATCTGGAAATCATTTCTCTTGATGTATGGGGTTTTTTTGGCAGGAAGGGGTGGTTGGCTTGTTTAGTTAACGGATAGAAAAACAAAACATTGGTACGTGGTACGAAAATGATTGAGCGATCTCCCCATCCCAATTATTATTATGTAGCACAGGGTGGCCTTGAACTCACATCAATTCCACCTACCTCTACCTCTGCTTCCTTAGTGCTGCGATTAAAGGGCGTGTTCCACCATGCCCGGCTTATGTTTTTAATATTTATTTATTTTTTTAATTTAAATTTATTTTTATTTATCTAAGAGAGACAAACACAGAGAGAATCGGCAGGCCAGGGCTTCCAGTAACTACAAACGAAGTGCAGACGCATGCGCCCCCTTGTGCATCTGGATAACGTGGGTCCTGGTCCTGGGGAATGGAGCCTCTACCCTGGGTCCTTAGGCTTCACAGCAAGCGCTTAATCGCTAAGCCATCTCTCCAGCCCTAATTTTTGTTTATTTTTCTTTATTTATTTGAGAGTGACAGACAGAAAGAGGTAGAGAGACAATAGGTGCACCAGGGAGTCCAGCGACTGCAAATGAATTCCAGATATATGCAACACCTTGTGCATCATCTGGCTTACTTGGGTCCAGGGGAATCAAGCCTTGAACCAGGATCCTTAGGCCGCACAGGCAAGTGCTTAACCACTAACTGGCTTTTTTTTTTTTTTTTTTTTTAGGTAGGGTCTCACTCTACACTAGGCTGGCCAGAACTCATGGCAATCGTCTTACCTCTGACCTTATTATTATTGCTATTTTAATATATCTTATTTATTTGTTTGTTTATTTGAGAGAGAGAAATACGGAGAGAGAGTGGGAGGGAGAGAGAGAATGGGGACACCAGGGCCTCCAGCCACTGCAAAAGAACTCCAGATGCATGTGCCTCCTCGTGCATCTGGGTTACGTGGAACCTGGAGAATCGAACAGGGATCCTTTGGCTTCCAAGGCCTTCCAAGGCCTTAACTGCCAAACCATCTCTCCAAACTCTCTCTCTCTCTCTCTCTCTCTCTCTCTCTCTGTGTGTGTGTGTGTGTATATATATATATTTATTTTTCTTTTGAGGCATTTCTCACTCCATCCAGGCTGACCTGGAATTCACTGTAATTTCAGGGTGGCCTTGAACTCACAGCACACCTCAACCTCTGCCTCCAAAGTGGGGGATTAATGGCATGTGCCACCACACTTGGCTTGAGTTTAAAATTTGTTTGTTTGTTTGAGACAAAGAGAGGACAGAGATATAGTTAGTGAAAGAGACAATATTGGCTCATCAGAGTCTCCAGCCACTGCAAAGAACTCAAGACACATGTGCCATCATGTGCATCAGCTTTACATGGGTTCTGGGAGTTGAACCTGTGTGCTTTGGCTTTGAAGGCAAAGAAGTGCATTATGCTGAGCCATCTCTACAGCTCAAAATTTCTTCTTTTATTTTCTTATTTTTTTACAGCCAGGCATGGAGGTGCACACCTTTAGTCCCCGTTTGGGAGGAAGAGATAGGAGGAACCCTCTGAGTTCAAGGCCACCCTGAGACTACATAGTGAATTTCAGGTCAGCCTGAGCTACGGTGAGATTCTTCATCAAAAAAAAAAAAAAAAAAAAAAAAAAAAACTTTTCTTTTTTTGAGACAGGGTCTTGCTCAGGCTGACCTGAAACTCACTCCTTAATCACATGTTGGCCTTGAACTCAAGCAATCCTCCTGACTATCCATCCCCAATGTTGGGATTAGAAGCATGTGCCACCATGCTTGGTACTTGCTTAATTAAAAACATATTTACTGGGCTGGAAAGGTTTCTCAGTGGTTAAGGCTCTTGCCTGTGAAGCCTAAGGACCCAGATTCAATTCCCTAGTACCCATGTAAGCGAGATACCCCAGGTGATGCATGGTCTGGAGTTGGTTTGCCGTGGCTGGAGGCCCTGGCACACCCATTCTAACACTTGCTCCCGCGCGCGCACATGTGTGTGCGGGCACACACACACAAACACACAGTCTCCCTCAAATAAATAAATACTATTTTTTTAGGAGCCAAGCATGGTGGCCTTTAATCCCAGCACTTGGGGGGCAGAGGTAGGATTGCCATGAGTTCGAGGCCACCCTGAGACTACATAATGAATTCCAGGTCAGCCTGGGTTAGAGTGAGATGCTTCCTCAAAAACCAAAACACAAAAACCAAAACAAAGAATTTAAAACCTGGAACTTGGGCTGGGCATATAGGTTGGCAGTAGGTAGATGGTCTGCTTAGCATGTGTGACACCTTGAGTTTAATCCCCAGCATCAACCAAACAATCAGTCTGGGATTAGGCTTTAGAACAATAGCTTATTGTTTTAGCCCTGGCCCTGAGAGTGCCTCTAACCTGGGTACAGGCAGCCAGACTTGTTGAAAAGGTTCAAGCCCTTACTTCAGTCACAGACTTAATCTTGCCACCAAAGTGAATTTAATAGAGATTCAGCTGGGCGAGTTGGTGAATGCCTTTAATCCTGATGCTCAGGAGGCAGAGAGAGCAGGATTGCAGTGAGTTCAAGGCCACATGAGACTACACAGTGAATTCCAGATCAGCCTCAGCTAGTAAGACCCTACCACACACACACGCACACACACACACACACACACACACACACAAAAAAAAAAAAAAATAAGATTCAGATCTGTGATTTCTACTTGAAACTATCCTGTCAAAACTTAATAGTACTCCGCCGGTTCCAGACCGGCCTCCGGGGCGTCGGTGTGGCTCCACCATGTCGAAGGTGTCCTTTAAGATCACGCTCACGTTGGACCCGTGGCTGCCCTACAAAGTACTCAGTGTTCCTGAAAGTACACCTTTTACAGCAGTCTTAAAGTTTGCAGCAGAAGAATTTAAAGTTCCTGCAGCAACAAGTGCAATTATTACCAATGATGGAATAGGAATAAATCCTGCTCAGACTGCTGGAAATGTTTTTCTAAAGCACGGTTCAGAACTACGAATTATTCCTAGAGATCGTGTTGGAAGTCATTAGTACATGCAACTTGGAGCACAGTTACCGACCAGAATAAATATTGATGTTTGTCGTTGCTGTAAAATTGAAATCAGGTATTTAAGATACTATGAAAATAACAAGAATCAAAGAAACAATGAACGGTGGCTCTTCTGTCCCTTGTTGTTCATACTTTTCATATGAAGTGGGAAGCCTCATGGGTGGAGGGCACGACCTCCAGAGAAGGTGGTACAGTTGATGGTTGCTACCTCATCACAATTGAGAGTTCACTTGTGGCAAATGGATTATCTGACTTGGCAAATAATTCTTAGCCAGAACATTTTGAAAGTTAAAGTTCACTGTCACACTTGTATTTGAGTTAAAATAGAAAAGGATTATGGGTCATGGATTGCCCCGACCAGCGGGACCTAGTTATTCGTGAGGGCACCAGGAGGACCTTAGCCTGCAAAGAAAATGGGCGAGAGAGGGGAATGGACTCAGGCAAACCAATGCTTGTCGAGAGTCGTTTATTCAGCCAGAAGGCTCATCTTTTAAAGTCAGTTTTAGGTAGGGGAGGGGTAAGGGGCGTAGAGGGTGAGACAGTACAGACTCTTCTTGCACAAGGCATGGATCATATGGAAGACATGAATCATATGGAAGGGGGTCAGGGTGACCTAGGTGGTGGAAGGTTACAAACTCTTCTTGGCCTCAGGCCAGAGACATTGTGGTTGTTCTGAGAAGTCAAAACTCAGGGGCCTTGATACTGCAGGCGCAGAGCAGAATGTTTATTCTTTAGCTAGAATGCAGCAGGGGTGGAGGAGGGGTAAGGGAAAGATGAAGGATTTCTTTTAAGGGTGGTCCCCAACATCTCCCCCTCTCTTATGTAAAAAATGAGGTAAGTGAGGCAGTCATTGCAAAGCCCTTGGTCACATGTTAACAACATTTAGGTTTTAGTGCCAATTGTTTGTCACGTTCAGTGGGTCCCAGGGTAGCCCTGAGGATGTTAAACAGGGAGGCAAGCGTTCCCCAGGGATCGGACAAAGCCATTATATCATTTTGGCAGGATGTTTCTGTGGCCAGAGTGTCTAGAGTGATCCCGACAGTAGGGGCACAAACGGGACCTGAGCCTGTTAGAAAGGCGATGCTAGACCCTTACCGGTCATTGGGTCGGCCTCCTCTCAGTGAGGTCGCCCTGTCTTAGGTGGGCCAAGACTTAGTCACCTGTTCCGTCACTGACTTACCAGGTCACTCACTTTGTGGCAGCGCAACGCACCTCTCCCTTAGAATAAGCTGATAGGGTCCTCCTGGGATCCCAAAGGACGGACTTTGTATGTTAAAAAGATGACCTTAAGCATTTGAAGTTCTTTTTGTAGCCAATAGTAGGAGGGGGAGCGCAGAGACTTGAACCATCACATAGAGGGACGGGACCAGAATTTCCACTGAAAGGAGGGTTTTTTTTTTTCTTTTTTTTTTTAAATTTTTATTAACATTTTTCATGAATATAAAATATATCCCATGGTATTTCCCTCCCTCCCCACCCCCACACTTTCCCGTTTGAAATTCCATTCTCCATCATATTACCTCCCCATTACAATCATTGTAATTACATATATACAATATCAACCTATTAAGTATCCTCCTCCCTTCCTGACAGGAGGGTTTTTGCAGGGTGGTAAAGTCTAAAGGTTGAGGGGGAGGGCCGGCAGGTTCTTTGGCTGCATATGTGGCGGAGACTTCTTCAGTTGCCAGGCGATGGTAGTGAACGTCCACCGGCTTGATGGCGGCGTCCACCTGATTCTTAATGAAACTGGTTAGTCGTCTGAAGGCCCAAGGGCTGAAGGAGATAAGCAAAAGGAATCCAAAAAAAAGGGCCTAAGAGACTAGGAAGCAAAGTAGTTAGCCAGGGAGATGTAGAGAACCAACTTTTGTACCATGACTCTTGTTGTTCTCGGGCTCTCTTTCTGTCCTCTAGATTTCTTTTTATTTTGTTAAGACTGTTTTGTACCAAGCCAATCTTATCAGAGTAGAAGCAACATTTCTCCTTTAGAGCCACACAAAGTCCACTTTCCTTTAGGAACACCAAATCTAGCCCCCTCCAGTTTTGGAGTACAACCTCAGAGAGAGGCCAAAGAGTCTTTGAGATCTTGTATCCCCTCATGTATGAGGTTAAGATCTCTGTCCACTAAGGCACTGAGTTGTGTAAAATGCTGTTGGGAGGTTACCAGCGAGGTAATACCTGTTCCCGCTCCCGCAACACCAAATCCCAGGAGCACAGTCAGGGTGAGAGCAGTTAAAGGCTCTCTTTTTGGCCTAATGGCAATGCCTTGATCTATAGTAGTTGTAAAACTTTCAGAATCATGAATGAAAAATCGTGGCAAAACTATAACTACAACACAATAGTCCTTAGTCTGTAAAAAGTCCTTGTTGACAATAAAGGGAGTCAGCCCCATGGAACAAGCAAAATAGGAGTTACTAGGGGCTTTAGTATATACAAAGGATTCATTGATAATAGCAGTTTGGTTGCATACAGGTTCAAGAGTCAGAGGAGGGAGCATATCAGGGCCTAATAGACACAGTCCGAGGCCGGAAATGGATGCAAGAGTAATAACCCCCTCTGGGGCAGAGTGCCAGAATAATCCCTCTGCACTGTTAGTAGACACAGGAGATGTAAGGATGGCAATTCCCTCATAAAAGGGAGGTCCTAGAACTTTTAATCTGTATGGCAATCCAATCAAGCTCTATAATTTTATTTGAGGAACTTTAAATAAACTTATTTTAAGTAAACTTTATCTATGACAACAGGAACGTATGGTGTACGTATTTCTCCCTCTCATGAGAAGACACTCTAACTGCTTTAGGGGACTGGATCGAAGACATCAGATCATTTACTACTTCCTGCTGAACGGGACACGAAGTGGAGACTTGTTGCAGTTAGAGAATCTCTCCTAGAGAGGGGAACTATTTTAATGTACCACAGAGTGTAGGAAGATAATCTTGAAAGAGAACTTTGGAAAGAAAGAATAAAAGTAAGGAGTTACTGAGAAGTGAGCACACAGCAAACTGGTCTTTTTGTAGGTCGAGGGAATCCAGGTAGACAGGCTTGGATCGTCTCAGGACCATCTGAGGATGAGTTGGCTGAGATTTTCTTTCAGAACTGTTCATTAAATGGCACAGTAGTATTTAACATGGCTTGTAAAACAGATGAGATGTTAGCAGAGTTATCAGAAACATATACATAACATTTAATCTTGACAATAAAGAGCTATTGGGTGCCATTAAAGGCTATACAAATATATATATATATTTGGTCTCAAAACTTATTTATATATTTTAGATTTGAAAATAACCCTTTGAACATCTATAGTTGTTTTTCTTTATTATAGAATTAGAGCTGTGGGGAAAAGATATCTTAATGTTTATTTGTTTCCCCTCTTGACCATTTATATTTTTAAGTTATTTTTTAATCTTTGGTTATACATTTCTCTCTGAGTGTTTAAGACCTTGCAGATAGCCAAAAGTTAATTAAGGATTAATTTTGGAGGTCATTAATGGCTCTCCAAAGAGAATTTAGGGACACAGGAGTAGCCCCATAGCTTACTGGTGTCTTTTGCCTGTTAGGATGAGTCAGGGCCATGTTAGCCAAGTAGTTTCCCCTTCTTTGGGAAGTCAGGAGGACTGATTGTTCCTCAATTGTGACTCTCCTGTTTTACATTGTACACCACTTTTGTTTGGGTCTCCATATCCTCCCTGCTCAGGAAGACAGGTGACTTACCAGGGGGCCAGTGTAGAAGTGTCCCATCATCTCCAATGGCCTCATGACATGGGAGCACAGGCCAAAATATTGACACTTTTTACTCTGATGATTCCAATTGGCTTTGGCTTCTACATAGGTGATTAACACACTTAGAAAGGAAGTTATACCAGCTTGGATGTACATACATATAGAGAACATTTAATTACTGAAATAGACTTAACTAAAGAATGGCACAGGGCTTTTAAAATCATTTTGTCCTAACTTTAAAATTTTTGTTGTACTGTGGTAGCATAAGCCATATATCTGAGGTATAGAAAGTAGGCACATCTCACATTTTAAATATATAACATTTATAAATATAGGTAGAACCTGTTACCAGTCTTGAAAACAGTACCAGTTGATTTACAAACTTAACTCATTTAACCTAGAAAACAAGTAAGACAGTATAAGGTCTTAGCACCTGTGTAAAAACATCTTTGATTAGTTCAGATACCTGTATGGGTACAAATTACCCAGAGAACATTGGAAACAGAACCATGGAGCTTGAATTTTTTTTTTTTTTTTTTCAGATGAGGACCATTGTTTGAGCATGAGGCTGTGCCCTAAAGGAGGGAATATGTCTTAAGGGTTAATTTTGTTATAAGTACTGGACTTAAGATGCCAAAATTGAGACAGTTACTTTACATACAACAGAGTAGAATCTGGTCTTTTCTGAGCCCAAACAGCTAGCTAAATATTAATATAACCCTTGATAAATCTTGAAAGAAAAAACATTATTTGACAACCAATGATTTTGGCTTAAACTTGATAGTTATTGATTTCATGCACCACAGAAATTTTAATTAACATAAAACAATTTTATGTTCTACCCATGACTTAAATTTGATAAAACTCAAGCAAACTATCCCAACATACTTCAGCCTGAAATTTTTATTTTTATTTTTTTTATCACTGACGGCCAATATCCTATTTAAGTTTCTTTCTTGTCTCCTTTTCCCATTATTTTCTCTCTCTTCTGCTTTCTTTTTTTTTTTTTTTGTCTTTCTTTTCTTTTTCTTTTTCTCTCTCTTATGATAAACCTTTTCAGCTTCCTTAATTATGTCTGTCAAAAATAGATCTTGTAAACCCTCCAGATGTTACAATTTTTTTTTTTTAATGTCTGGAGTGGACTGCCTTATCTATGTCATTGTTATCGCTGCCTGTTGACCCGGAGAAGTAGGGTCAGAAGGAGTATATCTCCGGGAAGCCTCCATCAAGCATTCTAAAAAGATAGAGGGAGGTTACCTTAGCCAGATTCGCGGGGCGGCGAGTAGCCCCCCTGAGACCTGCCATCAGAGCCTGGTGGTAGACTGTCAGTTGCTCCCTACCTTCTGCTGAGTTGTAATTCCATTCAGGTCGGGTGAGAGGGAATCCCACATCAATCTCATTTGGGAGCTAGGTAGGCTGCTCATTTGGGCCTGAGACATGCTAGGGTCAGGGGGAGGACCAAAGGCTCGTAGGGGCAGGGACACGGTGGAATCAGGTCCTCCGGTTTCTAGTCTCTGCAGCGGGCCCATCTCCTCCTCCCTCGGCCAAAGCTGGAGCGGGGAGAGCAGGGGGCTAAGGTGGGGGAGATGGAATCGGGGCAGAGGGCCACTCGGGAGGGTCCTCTATTTCAGGATATATTTTGGGCTGAGCCGAGGGGTCCATGGCCATTCGGCTTGGTTTTCTCATGGCTTGTTGGGCCACTGCCAGGACTCGGGAGCCTGACCGTGGCAGGGGGGTGGATCCAGGGCTTGACCCATGCGGGGGGATCCGTCACTAGTCTCTCCCGGACTAGGATGTATGGCTGTTGATCTGGGTGAGAATGTGCTCCCTTCTGAAAAACAATATTCCTAACAGTAGAAATAATGGTTAGATCAAATGTTCCCTCTGGCAGCCACTCAAAGGAGCAGAAAGTCTGCTATTTACTTTTTAAAAAGTTTTACAGATAAGTCATGAGCCCTACTTCTAACTTCAGAGAAATGAGATACCGTCAGAGTCAGGGGGGTCATCACAGTCTGTCCCATAATTAGAAACAAGAGTCCACAAACAAACACAAAATAGATACTGACAAAAAGAAACCAAAAACCGTGACGCCTCTGATGCGTCCAGAACAGAAAACCAAATGCAGTTTCAGACGGAAGATGCCTCTGTGGTTTCTCCTGAAGGAGAAATACACAATCTTCCTTCACCAGATAGGAGACTGCCAGCTACCCTGACTCTCCTCAGATCCCGGGGCGTCCCCCAGGATTGCAGCCTGTGGTCCTGCCAACCACCGTTGTCAGGTCCTCACGGTCCCGAACAACAGCTGCCCAAACCGAAATTAAAACAGATCAGAGCAACAGAAATCACAGGAATCACTCAGACAAACACTCAGACAAGCAGCGCTGCAGACATTTACATTGTTTACCTCCAAGGGGGTCTCCGGAGTCCTGGGTAGACATGCAAATCCCTGGACGAGCCCCCAATTGAAAGACCCCCCCAGAGGGAGACCTTCACTCAAGTCTCGAGATAGCACGCACCCAAAGACACATAGGAGACCCAACTTGCTGCAAAAGCATGAGGCTTTATTTAGGAAACCAGAGCTCTGGGGTTGACACGTATCTCATGCAGGAGACAGCGGAGTTCGACTCTTTGTCATATTGGGTGTTTCTTTTTATAGGGTTTTTAGCAAGGAAGGGAAAAGTGGGTGGGGGGGTTCACAGGGGTATTTGCCAAGCTTGTACAGTTATGTCTACATATTTATGCATAACCAGAGTTTAAGTCCTTTTTCTTTACCTTAATTCCCCTTTCTCTGAGAGAAAACTTTAAGTCCTTAATAAAGGATGCTTCTTTTGACAAAGAATGGCCCATTTTATGGGACGGAATGAGTGAACTTACCAGATCTAGCCGTCTCCTCAGGCAAAGAAGCGGTGATCACAAGAGAACTCCTCCGGAGGATCTTCAATAAGTGGTCTCCGTCCGACTAGGTCCGTGCCTGAGCCCCACGTTTGGGCGCCACTTGCCCCGACCAGCGGGACCTAGTTATTCGTGAGGGCACCAGGAGGACCTTAGCCTGCAAAGAAAATGGGCGAGAAAGGGGAATGGACTCAGGCAAACCAATGCTTGTCGAGAGTCGTTTATTCAGCCAGAAGGCTCATCTTTTAAAGTCAGTTTTAGGTAGGGGAGGGGTAAGGGGCGTAGAGGGTGAGACAGTACAGAATCTTCTTGCACAAGGCATGAATCATATGGCAGACATGAATCATATGAAAGGGGGTCAGGGTAACCTAGGTGGTGGAAGGTTACAAACTCTTCTTGGCCTCAGGCCAGAGACATTGTGGTTGTTCTGAGAAGTCAAAACTCAGGGGCCTTGATACTGCAGGCGCAGAGCAGAATGTTTATTCTTTAGCCAGAATGCAGCAGGGGTGGAGGAGGGGGTAAGGGAAAGATGAAGGATTTCTTTTAAGGGTGGTCCCCAACAATGGATGACAATTGACTTGACATTATCTTACTTGCAAACTCGTAGTTTGATTACTCTATAGTCTGATGACGTTAATAGACATCTCAGTGAAAAAAATCTTAGTTTTTTAAGTTTCAACCTTAATATATCCTATAAATTTTAATTTCTCATCATGAAGCCAAAAGGTGAATTTTTAGATCTATCCATTGTATCTATAAATATTTTAACTGCGATCTTGCAAAATTCAGTGTTTATAATTGAATTGAGAAATGTAGAAACATCTTTTGTTGAGTTATGTATTCTTTTAATACCAACTTACATGACAGAAATCCTCAAGAAACCATTTTTTGAGGATATTTTTGAACAGCGTTCAGAAAGAAGGTTGTTGCAGAGGAGACCTGAAGTGTACGCGTGGCTTTGAGCAAAGCAGCACTGACTGGACGTGCTGATGAGCAGAACTCGCTAAAGACCTGGCCTTTAAGGCAGTGTCACTACTAGTCATCTTGTGGATAAGAAGCCTGGGAGGAAGATGGGCAAGCCCCGATGGCCCGACTGGGACAAGAAAGCAAAGGACAGCAGTGACAAGGAACAGCGCCGAGCTGCAGGAAAAGTCCACGGGCTGGACAAACCTAAAAGAATAGGATGTAGAAAAGCGAAAGGGAAGACAAAATACATGACATAGATTAAGTACCAGATGACAGAGAGGAGGCTATATTATATGAATGTAAACACCTCAGAAATACCCTTGATGAAGGTCCGAAGAAAGATTTGTCCATACAGAGAAAACCTTGATCTCTGCTGTCTTGAAGGATGAATTAAAGGCTCATGACTCAGAGCCGGGACTTGAGCAGCTGCATTTGCAGTAGTGCGCTCTGGAGGCGAGGGGAAGGCAGGTTCTCACTAACTACTCGCTACATCCATGGATAAAGCTCTAGGACCAAGTTTTACCTTGACATGTTTGAGTGTTACAGGGCCTCAGTTTTATTCATAAGAAAATGTAGCACACACAGCATATGAAAGCTACATTAATGGTTTGGGAAATTACTAGATATCGATCACAAATTATCAAAGCAGGGGGTACCAGCTGATTCAGGTAATTCTATTTTTATAAAAATCTAGTACTGAGTGACCCGGCTCTTTATAAAATTAGGCCTCAGTTAAGCAGAACTGTCTGAATACTGTCTTTTAAGTTCTGGGCTTAATTATAATTGTCTTCTTTCTCTTATAACACAAGTCTGCCTGCTGCTTGTGCAATCCACTTAAATGTCCTTTGCTATGAAGTGATATATTTAATACTTATTTGTTTGGTTTTGAAAATTAAATTGTAATCTCAAAAACATGTATTAAGCAACTAGATGTTTTATTATTAAATGTGATCTGTAAGCTCTTTGTGCCTAACGTTTTAAAGCATTGCATTTAAATGCATTACTGGTCCATAATGAATATCTTAGGAAAATACATTTTCTTATATGTAAAAAAAAACAAAACAAAACTTAATAGTAGACTGGAGAGATACCCATGAGCTCAGATCTTGAAAAGAAGTACTCTAGGGGCTGGACATGATGGCGTATGCTTGTAATCCCAACCCTTGGGAGGCAGATACAGGAGGATCACCATGAGTCTGAGGTGAGGTCAGCCTGGGCTAGAGTGAGACCCTACCTCAGGAAAAAAAAAAAAAAAAAAATCCTAGGGCTGAAGAGATGCCACAGTGGTTAAGCCACTTGTCTGCAAAGCCTGTGGCCTGATTTGATTCCCCAATACCCACCTAAAGCCAGATGCACAAAGTGGCACGTGCATCTGGACTTTTGTTTGTAGTAGCTAGGGGCCCAGGTGCGCCCATTCTCTCACTCTAATGAATTTTCCTTTCAGTACTGGCAATGATGATCTCCTTACACTTTTGCAATCCATTCTGCACTCCCAGTAGGTGGACATGTTGTGTTCCCACGTGTGGACTGGCAGAGGGCACCGCCTTCTGCCAGGGAAGGCTAACAGACTAGCTATTTCTAACCTTGAAGTGGACCTTCACCAGAAATGGTCATCATGAAGCCCGGATCTCAGACTTCTTGACCCCAGAACTGCTTTGGTTCTGTCAGAAAGACGCTGGAGTCCTGATTCAAAGAGACCCATTGGCCCACAATGCATTAAAAAAAAAATAATAAAGAAAAAAAAAGAGCTGTCAAAGATACCCTTCTGTGGACTGACATGGGGTTAACAATGTGCACCGTCCTCAGTAAATTGTGCCCTCCCTCATTAAGTGGATGCTGTGACAACCACCTGCCCAGGTAGGTGATTTACTGCATCTTTGGAGTAGCAAGTTGCATGGCGAATTCCTGTATTATTCTCATTGTTGCCACAAAAGACCTGACAGAAGCTACTGAAGGAAGGAAGTTTGTATGGCTGAAAGTCCATCTCATAGGGAAGGCAGGAGCATGAAGCAGCTGGTCACGTTCACAGGAACGAGAGGGCTCAGCTGACTTTCTCGTGGTTTTTCAGGCTGGCTTGAATGCGCAACCCTCCTTGCCTCTGCTTCTCGAGTGTCAGTATGCCTGGCTTTGATGACAATTTATTTCAGAGAGAGAAAGACAGGCCAATAGAGAATGGGCCGGCCAGTGTCTCCAGCCTCTGCAAAGAAACTCCAGAGGACTTTAGCCGTTAAGGCGTTTGCCTGCCCAGCCAAAGGAGAGCAGTTGGGTTCCTCATTAAGCAGGAAAGCCAGATGCACAAAGTGGCCAAAGCAGTTTGCATTAACTGGAGACCTTGGTGCGTCCATTCTTTCTCCAATAAAGAAGTGTAAATAGGAAAATGACCTGAATATGCATGACTTCAGAGTGCCTGACACTACCTACACAAGACCATCATAATAGGAGGAAAAGAGAATGACAGAATAAAAGGCTGATGGGGCAGGGGAATACGATAGAGAGTGGAGTTGCAAAGGGGACATTGGGGCGGGGGGGGGGGGGGGAATTACCATGGGATATTGTTTACAATTATGGAAGTTGTCAACAAAAAATACTAAAACTACAAAAAAAAAGCGCTCTCAACTAATAAGTTTAAGGCCTGATAGAATAAGATTACTGTTAATCACCAGAATAAATGATTCACTAAGGAAACTACAGATAATTGACAAACACCCTTTTTAACTTTTTTTATTATTATTATTAGAGCAACACAGGCAGAGAAAGAGGCAGTGAGTGAGAGAGGGAGAATGGGCGCATGAGGGCCTCCAGGCACTGCAAAGGAACTCCCGATGCATGTGCCACCTTACCTGGCTTGCTTACGTAGGTCCTGGGATATGGAGCCTCTGACCGTGCCCGCTAAACCATACCTCCAGCCCTAATTACCTCTTTTTCCAATACCTGTACCTAGTGGCTAAGGAGACAGAGAATAGGAACGAAAAGGAATCGTACAATTCCAACGGGGAAGACTGCCCGGTAGCCTTCACAACTGCGCCCAATAATTTCTTACTTTTGCACCGCGAAGCCAGGGGAGAGCGCGAACGCAGTCCCCCACTACCACAAATTATGCAGTCGAGTTTCCCGCATTTGGGGAAATCGCAGGGGTCAGCACATCCGCAGCGCAATGGATAAGCCTCGCCCTGGGAAAACCGCCTTCCTGATCATGGTATCTCCCCTGCCAGGTAAGTATGAGGCCGCCAGCCCCAACGCACGCTCACCACGCCGCCAGACCCCCTCGCAACTCACGGTCGCTCGCCCTCCGGCCGTCCGCATGCGGCTTCCCCCCGCACACTCCCGTGCTCGGCTCGCACTCTACACCCAAGCCTTCTTCCCGCCACAAACGGCCCATGAAGGACGCGGAGGCCCGCGACCACGGGGACCGGCAGCCTCCGCGCCGACCTAATCTGCATGCACCCCGCCCCTCCTAGAGACCCCGCCCACCCGACAAGGATCTGGCCGGCTTCTGTGGACCCACAGAGGGCGCATTGACGCAACTGAGTTGTTTTTAGCAAAAAAACGTGCAGGCCGTGGTGGCGCCCCCAAACCATGACCCTTCCGAGGACTCAAGTATCTCATGCTGTTCTTAGGACACATCACTTTCTCTTTTTTTTCACACTCTCTTTTCTTTGGAGCGGTAGGGTCTCACTGTCGCCCAGGCTGATCTGGAATGCAATCTCTAGTCTCAGGCTGGCCTCCAACTCATGGCGACTCTCCTAGCTCTGCCTCTTCTGACTCCTTAACTCCTTACCATGGCTTCCTGCTTGCTAAAACCATGCTGTACCAGCTTTACCCCAAGACATTTGGCATTCGGTTTGAATAAAGAATTTCTTTTGTCTCCATATACGATCAACATGCAGCTATACTTTTTTCCCAGGTGGGATCTCGCTCTAGCCAGGCTGACCTGGAATTCACCATGAATTAGTAGTCCAAGGCTGGCCTTGAACTCACAGCGATCCTCCTATCTCTTGCCTGGGATTAAAGCGCCACCACGCATGCTAGGGGCTCTTGCCAGTGCAAATGAACTTGACACGTATGCACAGCTTGGTGCATCTGGCTTGGGTACTGGAGAATTGAACTGGGGCCGACTTTGCAAGCAAGTGCCTTTAAGCACTAAGCCATCTCTCCCGCTTTGCTTTAAAATTGGTGTTTGTCGTTCCACACTACCTATGGGGAAGTGAGTGGAAAACTTTGGAGTGTTGGAACTCTCTGAGACAGACAGGGTCTCTTCTTGTTTAAAGCTATGAAGGCCAGACTAGCTGGCCCACAAGCTTTGAGGTTCTCCTGACTCTCCCTCCCATTGTTGGAGGTACATTGGGATTTTGAATGCCTGAGCCACTGTGTCAGGCTTTACAGGAGTGCCGGGGGCCTGAACTCCGCAAGCAACCTTGGGGTGTGCCTTTCAACACTGAGCCATCTCTCCAACCACAGGGCAGTTTTTGTTTGGACTGAAGCACTTTGGAGGTGGAGGCAGGAGGATAAGATCAAATCATCCTCAGCTACACAGTTTCAGGCTAGCCTGAGCTATGTGAGAGCACTGTATTTTCCCCTTTCCCTTTTTCACTTCCACTTTCTTTCCTTCATTTTTTTTTTTAATTAGAGAGAGAGAATGGGCATGCCAGGGTCTCTAGCCACTGCAAACAACTTCCAGATGCATGTGCCATATTGTGCATCTGACTTATGTGGGACCAGGAGAATCGAATCTGTATCCTTAAGCTTTATAGGCAAGAGCCTTAACTGCTAGGCCATCTATCTAGCCCTGGTGTTGGTAGGGTCTCACTCTGTCCCTGGATGGCTGGAAATCAGGTGATCTTCCTACCTCAGCTTCTCAAGTGCTGGGATTAAAAATGTGTATCACTGGTATTAAAGATCACTTGAGAATCATTCTTTACTATCTTGAATCATAATATATTTTAGGACATGTATGTTTTCTCATTATTTCCTAGGGTGCCCCCTTTAAATGGAAGAGTTGTCTAAGGCATTTTTCTTCCGAAGAGACAACTCCATTATGCAACAAGCAAATGAAGAAATGGTCAACAGGTGGGCACAATGGCGCATGCCTGTAAGCCGACCTACTAGGAAGACTGAGATCGCAGAGTCGCTTGATTCCAGCAGTTTGAAATCAGACGCATCATGAAGAACCAACCCTATTTTGTAAAAGAACAGAGCAATAAATTCTTCTTTTTTTTTAAAATTTTTTATTTATTTATTTGAGAGCGACAGACACAGAGAGAAAGACAGATAGAGGGAGACAGAGAGAATGGGCGCGCCAGGGCTTCCAGCCTCTGCAAACGAACTCCAGACGCGTGAGCCCCCTTGTGCATCTGGCTAATGTGGGACCTGGGGAACCGAGCCTCGAACCGGGGTCCTTAGGCTTCACAGGCAAGCGCTTAACCGCTAAGCCATCTCTCCAGCCCAAATTCTTAAAACTAAGAGTTCTGCTAAATTACTCATTGCTACATACTGACTTTGAAAAGGATCCCAATGCCATATTAAACAGAAATGAGATATTCTCTTTCTTCCTTTCTTTGTCTCTCTCTTTACATCATGTATGGCTATCAGCTTTTCGGGGCTAGTGGTGGAATGTGATGGTTTAATTCAGGTGTCCCCCATAAACTTAATGTTCTGAATGCTAGGTTCCCAGCTGATGGAAATATGGGAATTAAGGCCACCTGGAGGCAGTGTATTTTGGGGGAAGGGCTTTTGGGTATTATATCCAGTTTTCCCTTACCAATATTTGGCACACCCTCCTGTTGCTATTGTCAACCTTATGTTGGCCAGGGGTTGTTGTCCACCCTCTGCTCATGTCCTCATTTTCCCCTGCCATCGTGGGGCTTCCCCTTTAGCCTGTAAGCCAAAATAAACCTCTTTTTGCCAGAAGCTTCTCTTGGTTGTGTGATTTCTACCAGCCATGTGAACTGGACTGCAACACACACCAAAACTACATGGTATAACCCGATTGTTAAAACTTCCACATTGGGACAGATCATGGCTTAGGGATTAAGGCCCATGTCTACGTACCCTAAGGAACCAGGTTGCATTCTGTAGAACCCAGGTAAGCGAGATACACAAGGAGGTGCATGTGTGTGGAGTTAATTTGCAGTAGATAGAGCCCTGGCACACACATTCTCATATTCTCTCTGTGTTCTCAAATCAATATCTTAAAATGTTGTTCATTAATTTTATCTTACTGATTTGTTGATTTCATTGATTTATGTTTTTGCATCCTAGATTATTTAATGATTGGATTTTCTAGTTAGCTGGGTATTATTAGATGTATCAGATAATCTGATGTTATATAGCTTCAGGGTAGGAGCTTAAGGCATTAGGTGTGGCTCTCAAGACTCTCAGGTTATTTATCCATGAGTAGTAATTATGACAACCAGATCCTTAACTGTCCCTTAGGGTGTGTGGTGCCCCACCCACACCCTTATTCCTGACAACAAGGTGGTTAAGATTTCTGATCTGTTGAGGGTTCCAAGAAAGCTTGTGACAAGGTGAGACCTTTCCCTGGTGTAATCCCAGTTACCTCTAATCCTGTTTGGGTCCCGCTGTTGGTTCAAGTTGGTGTGACCGGATCCCTGGACAGCTGCTCTGTTCCCTGGAGCTGGGCACTGGCAGTGGGGGAGGGGAGGCTGCTGATGCTGCTCTAGTTCTCTCACTGTTCCACGTGTTGTTCTACCTTGTGATCTGCTCCTCCGTTATTCACTGCCGCTCTCCTTCACGTTTCTTGAGTTCACGGAGAGCTCAAGTGTGAGTGTAAGCTCACCTCACCTGGCTTTTCCTGCAGCTCAAGCCGAGCCTGGCAGCTTTATAAGGAAGGAAATGAAAGGTTATATAAAACAGAAAGAAGAAAGAGAGAAACAGGAAGAAATTAAGGTTAGGGGCTGGAGGGATGGCTTAGCAGTTAAGGCATTTGCCTGCAACGCCAAAGGACCCAGGTTTGATTCCCTAGCACCCACATTAGCCATATACAGAAGGGGGCATACACATCTGGAATTCATTTGCCTTGGCTGGAGGCCCTGGTGTGCCCATTCTCTCCCTCCCTCACTCCACCTTTCTCTGTCAAATCAGTAAACAAATAAAAATAAAAAAAATTAAAAATTAATGGTAGGCTTCATCTTACGCCCTCCCCCCCGCCAGGGTCCTGTGATAAATCATGAACTTTGAATAACTCTCCTCACAGCTGTCTTTATACCCTCCTCTTAGACCAGCCCCAGGAGTTTCCCCACCCCTATTCACTATGTATTCTGCCCTCCCTTTGTCCCCTCCCTCATATTCCCTCTCTGGACTCTATTATTGACTTTTACTTCAACTCATACAAATCTGAACATTTGAAGCCGGAATCCACATGAGAGAACATGTGGAGTTTGGCTTTCTGTACCTGGCTTACTTCACTACTCAGGTCCAGATAACAATTTCATTGCAAATTTCATTTTAATTTCCATAGCATCACACACTGAAAGAGAGAGAACATGGGAGTATTGAGCATCAGCAGAGGTCTTGAATAAGCTACGGAATGTCTCTCCACTAGAGGGACACCGAGTGCTTTCCTTTTCTCCTCCCACTCCTTCAGGATTCTGTCTCTGGCTGGAGACACCCCTAGCAGTTTAACATTGCTGCTTGCTTTTTGCAGCTAACCCTGATGTGTCCTCTGATTTCAAGCTAGAATAATTTGCATGAAGGTTTGTGTATTAAGCTACTGGTCTCCTGTAGACCTGTTCTGAAAACTCTTTTCTTTCTCTGTGCATTCTAAAACCTATAAAATTTGTCATAAAATTCCTTGAAAGTATTTGGACTGAAGATCTGCATACCTACTCTATACTATTTAAAATCTTGAGCAATACCTGAAAGAATATGGAGACTCCTCAAAATGCTCACAATAGAACTACCGTGAGACCCAGCTACACCTCTTTTGGCCATATCCCTAAAGATTATATTGGACACCATCCGGGCTTTAGCTGTATTCTTGCATCAGGGTAAGGGGAAATCTGCATCTGGACACTCAAAAAGCTTGAGAGAGGCTTATGAATACCAGAATGGTTAATGAGGAAGCACTAACTAGTTCTGTTGAAAGGGAGGCAAGATAGAGGGTGAACTGTAGGTGTGGGGAGCCTTGGCATAAAGCAGAGTGAGTTATGCTCAGAGGCATGCCATAGGCTTACCTTGAAGGGAGCAGAGCTAGAACTGCAGCTCAGAGCAACAGGGGGCTCATTTGGTCAGAGATGTCAATCACATACAGAAGGACCATAAGGGAGCTATTCCGTGGGGCTAATACAGCCAAAGATAATTTTGCTCTAAACAGGCAACATTGAATTCTCCACAGCTGCTGAAGTTCTAGAAACACAATGTAGCTTTTATGAACTTTACCTTTTAGCTCCTTTTTTTTTTTTTGGCCGAAAATTATGTACTTTATCACATGACAGGCCATTGTCACACGTAGGTAGAAGGTTCCTTCCTCGAGCCTGTTAGGTGATGCTGGGCAGGGATGAAGGCAGATCTTCAGAAAAGGGGTGTTTGTCAGAGCCATTAAGAAAATAATTTCCTGGATAATATTAAGTCTGTTACCCATTCTGGTCCTTATAGCTACATGAATGTGTGTGACATGACATTTGCAGGTGACAGCAATGGGTTGTTTTCAAAGATGATTAACAGTTCTGTCTTTTGTCCTTACCCTGAGAATGTAATGGTTAAAGTGGATGTGAGAGTTTTAAACAGTAAAGAACAAACAGGAAGAACAGCAGGGCTTGCGCAGGGTATGAGAAAGGCAGTGCGACCAGGAAAGACAGGGTTCTGGGAAACAAGACAGAGTCATTCTGGGCTGACTCCGGGCTCTGGTTAGCCCCCTAGGAAGCCCCCTTCATAGCAGTCCTTCCTTCAGTTTTGCTTCTCTCTTATCAAGCTTGCAAGTGGGTGCTGAACACTCTCTGAAGATGACCAGCTCCCGGATTAGGAACAAGACACATGGACAGCACGTGTGGACTGATGATTGGAAAACTTCACTTCTCCACTTCTTAGTCCGGTCATTTTATGTTTTAGGTACTCCCTCTACCTCAGGCTGACCTGGAATTCACTAGGTAGTCAGGCTGGTCTCTAACTCAGCACGATCCTCCTACCTCTGCCTTCCAAGTGCTGGGATTAAAGGAGTGTGCCACAATGCCAAGCAGTATTTCACTTTTTTAATATACTTTTTAATTTTACATTAGGAAGAGCAAGAGAGAGTGAGAAAAATGGCATGCCAGGACCTCAGCCACTGTAATCAAACTCCAGAGGCTTGTGCCAACTAGTGGGCATGTGTGACCTTGCACTTGCCTCACCTCCATGTGTTTTGCTAAGGGTGGATCTGAAGAATTGAAGATGGGTCATAGGACTTACAGGCAAGCACCTTAACTACTAAGCCAACTCTCCAGACCATAACATAGCTCTCCATTGATAAACTGTATAATTATAGACAAACCATAATTTCCTACCCACTCAGTTTCCTTTTCCCAACTCCACTCTCCATCATGTATCCTCTGAATTGGTCTCTTCATTATTTTGATGTCATCTTTTCCTCCTATTATGAGGGTCTGGTGTACTTGATAACTCAGTCCTCTCATCCATGAAATGAGGGTTGAAAATCCTAGTGACATCACAGAAAACCATTGTGATGCTTCAGTAGGAACAGATAGACATCCTGAGAGCTGTTTAAAAAACATACCAGCTCAATCTTCATCAGATATTATAATCAGTGCTCTTACTGCTATTAACAAACATTTCAGTTAAATAATAAAATGATACTCGATTTTGAGATACGATGTAAAGGTTATGTATTACAATGAGTCTAAGGTGTGTTTTTCATCATTAATCTCACAAAACTATCGTGACCTTAATTTTGCTATATTTCCAGCCCAACATCCCACTAGGTATGTTTGTGCGCAGCACCTCCATGCTTGGCTAAACTGCTGTTGATCACACACTTGACGCCCTCTCTCATGGAAATGACACTTATAATTCTGGATGTTTTCAACTGTAATTTGCATGATTTAAACTTTTATCTTAGTACACAACATAAAGACAGCATCCAAGTAACCTTCCACAATAATCACCATGTCTGTGGCAGTTTTAGTCAACTCACTAGCATTTCAGTACATTTTATTTCTCTAAAGAACCATAGGTTCTTTAGAGCGTTGAATAAAATGGCTACAAAAAACCCACTCCAAACAAAGTAATCCTTCCTTTGATATACAAGAAACATTCAGCTAAAGGAATGTCAGAGTGAAAAAATTAAGTACAGAAACCCCATTATATACTCGATATATTCATTCCCTATTTTGGTAGACAACTCACTATTTAGTTGCCAACAGACTGCTACTAAGGGGGGAGGTACTAGTAGGGGATTTGGGAACCAGCTAAGAGTTGGGTTTTGCTCTCCTAAATGAAGCTCTGGTACCTAGGCTCATCCACGGTGTACAGGACAAGATGCTGAGGAGCCTGTGGTGGGAATAAGACCCACCATCCTCCATGACAGCAGCTCTTGGGGCTCCCTTCTCTCCTCTCCCATGGGCCAAGCCCAGAAGGGTGGCACTTCTCCACCATAGGCCCTGCTGCCAATCGCCCTTCCTGGCTGTCACACCTGTGGCCTCTCTTACCCTTTTTTCTTGTCCTTTTGGGAAACGTGGTACATCCTTAGTGTGACGAGATTGCATATCTTGTCAATGTCCACCAGGCAAGAAGCTTTCTGGATCTTTCCCAAGGACTTGAACCCTGGCAGGAAACCAGACTGCTCTGGTTTTGAAGCCCAGCACCTAAAGCACAGGAATCGCTTCATGGCAGAGTTTGTGGCCTTGCTGGCCGCTTCTTTCCTGCAAGACTCTATCCCCCTTCTTTTATCCCAGTTCAGCTTGCACTCACCCTCCCTCCCCACCCCACTGTCTGTCTATAGTCTCCCCCCACATCCCTTCCAATAAGAATATTAGTAAGCCAAGTCCCCAGTGTTAGTGCTCACACTAAGCTATGCTAGTCTCAAGCACCATCAGAACATGCCACTGAAAGATGCTCTGCCTTACCATCTGTGGAACACTCAAACAAAAGGCAGCAGCAGCATCTGGTTGCCTAGCAACGTCGTGAATCCATTGTGACAAAGTGGGCAGGTGCCAGCATGCCTCAGGACCAGTGACTACTGAGCCACATCCTCCAGCCTATCCTCTCCAATGATGGTTGACTAGAATTCCCATGAAATGTCAAACATAGACAAGACTTGGACAAGAGTTCTAGTCAAACTCTTTGTTTAGGGCCTGCGGAAAGCAGTCTTTGAGTGAAACTCATTTAAAGTAATGTGAAACTTGAGGGTCCTGGGAATCTCCTGTAAACCCCTAAAATTTCAAATTGTGACCCTAGAATTCCCGGCTAGCTTGGGTTACATGGAAAAGTGCCTCCTGAAAATAAACAAGCCACTCTTAGATTCACAATACATGCTGTTCCTTTCCCTCCCACATCACCTGCTAGCTAAACGCCATCGACTGGGATTCCACAACATTCTGTAACAATTTTTTTTTCGTGTTTTAAAAATTATTTATTGCAAAGAATGCTGGACACAGTGCAATGCATGGTTGAAATCCAACGCCATCCATTCTAGGGAGAGCAGGATGATGCCTGCGGCCCAGGCACATTGCAGCCACTCCAAGGCAGCTGAGGGAGGGGCTGTTCCCACGCATGCCCTAAATCCCAGACACACCTCTGCCCCATGCAGTCCTTTTAACGTAGCTCCCGCCTCCCCTTGCGTGCAGAGATAAAAGGCCTCAGTGGTCTTGTTGCAGGTGACATCAGGTAGATTCACAGCTGCCGACCCAAGGGATTCTCTATGGCTAACCATTATGTCCAGATGACAAAAGTCAGCCAAACTTGGAGAGACACAAAAGCAAAGGTTACAGTCCCCATGTCCCAAAGGCAATGGTATGGTCTTCTGGACCCAAGAGGGGGCTTGGGGCTCTGACAGGAATCGAACCAAAGAGGATCAGGCTCATTGCAGACATTTATTCCTGTTTGTCTACAGCTTTGACGAGAGACAGAGAGAGAGAGATACAGAGAGAAGGGGGGGGTAGGTTGAGAGAGAGAGAGAGAGAGAGAGAGAGAGAGAGAGACACCACTTGTCAGGACCAGGGACACTGACTTCCTTTAGGGCCAGGTGGCCTCTGCAGGCTACAGACAGACAATGGGAGTGGCAAGGCTGAAAAGGCCCAGACTTGGAAAGGCTCTTGGATGTAGGGAACTGGCTTACCAAGGTCCCGTTTGTGGGGAGCAGAGCACCAGCCACTGGTATGGGTTCCAGCCCTGCATGTCAGTCTGTTGGCCATCTGAAAAACGGAGCCATAATCAGCTGCATAAACCTACAAGAACTCAGAGGCTCCACAAGGTTGTTTTTATCAGACTCCCATGACTTGAGACAAAGCTGATGGGCTGAGGACTTGTCCTTGGGCCAGTGGCTGCCTCCAAGGCCTGTTTTCTTCCTTCCTCAGTCCAACAGGTGGATGGTAACAAACATCAGGGAGGGGCTAACAGGACTACGGGTAGTTCTGAGCCACTCACAGCAAAGGAACATCCATGCCAGCGGTGCATAGTCCTGTGTGGACAGAGGTGACAATGACCAGGGAAGGAGAGCCCAGGCTCCTTGAGCATTTTGGTGTGTGCACTGTGAAGGTAACCAGGACAGCTGGCCCATCTTTCCATGGTCGCCCAGTTCAGTTCTTGAGAACAGCTGGGAAAAGGTGGACTGAGCCCCAGTTCCCCAATATTTCAGCATAGGCCTTGGTAGAACTCAGGAAAAGGCACCTCCAATGTTCCCTTTCCCTTCAGTGTCACAATGTGCCAAAGCAAGCATGCTGTTTGAAGAATGCCAAATGTGGGCGACTGCCCAATGGGCCTGGCCAGCGGCTGCAGCGCTTCCATTCCTGGAAGGGAGGGATGGGAGAGTTGGCCTCGCCTTGAGTAGGAGATACTCAGTGCCCCAGGAAGACCTGGCTATGAAGAGGACAGGAAGAGTCCGGCCAGGGGTGGCCTTGTGCACCCAGGCAGCTGAGCCACAGTGAGGACATCTCGGTGAGACGTTCCGTTTCACATTAAGGGCTGCACGTTTCACAAAGCAGCCATCTATCTGCCAGCCACAGCAAAGGGGCCAGAAAGTAGGGCAAAGGAGGAGCTCAAACGGCTGCACAGCAAATTGCTTGGGGATTCTGAGCATGTCAGCAGCCACATCCAACCCTGTTGCTGGCTGTCAACAAGGAGACCCTGGGCTAGGCTGAGGGCTCTGGGCACTGCCAGCCAGGCACAGCTTTGATGGTGATCCTGCATGGTGACAATGCCCCTAATATAAACACGAGAGGAACCTGGAATGACCTCGTGTGGAGACTCAACCAACTCCTGCACAGGGGCCTCAGTGGATGGCATGTGGTCACTGGTGAGCAGAGACTGTGAAAGGGCTTCCTCTGGAGGCCTGGAGTTGTCTACATTCTGAGGCCTGTCTCGGTGTGTATTCACAGCTGCCACGTTCAAGAATATGGACTCCAATTTACAACCGTAAGCCACAAGGGTCAGCTTTAGGACCGTGTGCAGGGGACACTTGAGGTAGGGCAGTTGTTCTGCTGCCTTGGCTAGGAAGTATGCCAGGAAGCCTCACCATCACAGCCTGGTGGCAGATGACCAGCACGTTCTCCTGTCTCTCCACTTCCAAGTTGACAGGCTCCAGTTGCTGGACCAGGTCCTCATAGGACTCACCCTTCGGGTACCGGTAACAGTACTTGTCCTGGTCCTGCAGGGTGAACTCCAGTGGATAATGGGCCTGAATTTCCTCGTAGGTCATTTCCTCACAGACGCCCATATCTATCTCGTTGAGGACCTTCCACTGCTCATAGGGCACACCCAATGCCTCTGCGGTCTGGATGGTTCTTTTCATCTGGCTGGTCCAGACCTTCAGATCCTTGATGTTCTGGTCGCTGATGAACTGAGCCAGACCCTTGGCAAACTCTCTGTCCTGGGGAGATAGTCCTGGGTCCCAGCCAATCTGGCCCTTGAGGTTGAGCTCGCTCTCCCAGTGCCAGCACAGGTAGATGGAGCGGGGAGTCACATGGATATTCATGAGGTAATATACGATTCGGCTCTGGATATGGTCAGCTACACGGTTCACCCCATAGCTCTGCCCCACATCCATGATCTTGATATAGGACAGATCCCTGTCCAGGTCCTCATCCAGTGGCTCATAGGAGTTCTCATAGCACTCCATGTGCCTCATGAAATCCTCCGTGGCTAACAAAATCAGGGCTGCCCAGTTTCACTTGCATGATGTTGGCAGCTATGACTTCGGGATCCACACAGACTCAACGACAAAGGTCTTGTAGCCATTCTGCTCCCCAAAATTAAAGATGGTTGCTCTCCGTTCTCTGGTGGTATTAGTTGCATCAAAAACCGACACATGTCCCCCATCCTCACTGAGAAACCTCTAGACGTCACAGAGAGCTGCCAGGGTACACTGCTTCGGGATTTTCAGGCTCTCTTCATTGTCTGGGAGGAAAAACTCAAAAGATTTATACATCTTGACCATGGTCCCAGCAATACTGGCCAATGTTGAATTCCCGAGTGGCCACACCAATCCAATTCAGGTAGCGGGTCAGCGTCTTAGAAATGTAGGTCTTGCCCCTGGCAAGCATGCCCACCATGACGATGAGGGTCGGGCAGTTGGTCATGCAACACCACATTGGCAGGCGTGCAGAGCCGGCTGGTCGTTGCTGTAGGGTATCCAGATCTTCTTCAGGGGATTCTGGGTCAATCCTCTTGGGGACACCATCCCTCATTCCCCCACAACCCCCCCCCCACACCACCCACGCACACCGCCAGGCCGGGATGAATCAATCGGACTGCGTCCACATTCTGTAACAATTTAATGTAACCCCTTACGATTTGATATAACCCCTGAAGCCTATGTTCCTTTTAATTTTTTTTTCATATTATTTTAGAGTGGAGAAGAGGGAAAGAGATAATTGGCACACAGGGTCTCATCCACTACCATTGAACTCTAGACGCTTTGCCACCTAGTGGGTATGTGGGAGATTGCACTTGCCTCCCTATTGTGTATTTGGTTTACTGGGATCTGCAGAGTTGAACATGGGTCTTTAGGCATCCCTGTCAAGTGCTTTAACCACTAAGCACTCTCTCTTATGTCAGCCTATGTTATCTAAGGAGTTTTTAACCTGAATAAATATTTTAAGACTCAGTTTACCCATTTTATCTTATTCTCTAGTAAAAGCCTTGTATTTTAGCAAAGGATAATATAACTTCAGTGATCTCATAGATATGTCTATAAAGGATTGAAAGCGAGAGAGAGAAAGGGAGCTTTTGTGGGCTTTGAGCATCAATGGGATCTCAAGCCCATGAATTGGCCCTGCCATCTTCAGCATGAGGCACCAATATTGAGGAAGTGATGACTCCCTTGATCCCTGCCTCTTGCTCTACTGATATTCCTGGCACAATCATGGATCCCAGAGGAGAAGCCATAATCAGGTGTAATTATGACTATTAATGCACTGCCAAACCGCTGCCCAGCCTTCTCAAGGAGTGCAAATTCTCTTAATGTACATCAAGATTTTTCCCTAAATAAACTGAATAATTCATAATATCTTTGGTGTTGCAGACGGAACAGAAAGTAGGGTGGGTTTATCTCACAAGCAGTGGTTAACTGCCCTAGGTGACCCCAACATTTTGGTGGATCTCCTAGAGTCCTGGAATGTCAGAACCTCCTTACTCATTCTCAATCAACTGTATCCATTTAAAGGTAGCCCTATAGGGATGGAGAGATGGCTTAGCAATTAAGGCACGTGCC
Source organism: Jaculus jaculus (assembly GCF_020740685.1). Lineage (NCBI taxonomy): Eukaryota > Metazoa > Chordata > Mammalia > Rodentia > Dipodidae > Jaculus > Jaculus jaculus. The sequence continues at coordinate 84,553,922 of NC_059108.1, read as the reverse complement.
TATGTAGCCTAAGGACCCATTTTCAATTCCCTAATACCCACCTACACCAGAAGCACAAGATGACCACTGTATCTGGAGTTTGTTTGCCGTGGCTAGTGGCCCAGGGGCACCCATTCTGTCTGTATATATGTGTCTCTTCCTCTCTCTGTCTTCCTCCTGTTCTCTTTCAAATAAATAAATAAATAGTTTTTTATCTCAATATATTAGTCATACAGTTTCTAAGTTTCTTTCCCACATAACTCCCAGATTCAGGGGGTTTCTCCCTCATATACCAATAACCCTACAGAGGAAGGCCTCAGAGGAAGGAGGTAGAGGAGAAGTAGTATGAGAAGAATTTTCTAAAACACAAATTTAAAACACAATAAAGGCCTTCTTATCTACAGAAAAGGAAAAAGGCTGGGGTACCAGATTATATATATATCCTTTCATTCTCCACTTAGGTTTCAGTTTGTAATAGTGGCACCCCATGTCAGCCAGTTTGATTCTCTTTTTGTGTTTGAGGAAAGAGCAAGTTCTGTGATGGACTTGACTGGGCGTGGTGATACATGACACACTGCTACTAACGCAGCATTCTGGAGGCAGGAGTAGGTGGTTGGCTAAGCTCAAAACTCACCTTGAATGAAGACTAAGTTCCAGGATAGCCCGAAAAATACTGAGACACTCCTATTTAGGAGACGAAAACAGAAAAAGAAAAACCCTTTTTCATACAGATGTCAGCTCTGGGCTTTCCATTGGTCAGACTAAACGTGGGCTGGAAGGATGCAGAGTCATGCCCAGTGCTGGAGCCCACTGTGGTAGCTCAAGATGCGGATTTCCTCTGCACCTTGGGGTGGGGGGTGGATAGAGGGAGCAGCCCTCCTGCACAGTGAGGCTCAGGGCTTTCAGCTCTCCAAGCGAATGCTTCCTGGGCTACTGCTAGCTTGATGAGCTGGCTTCTCTTGCAACCTGGGCTTGAGGCCAACTGCCTATGGCAGGAGAGCTCAGGACTATCTGCTCTCCAAGGGAATGTTTATGAGTGCCCTCTTGATGCTCTGGGGAACCCAGTGTTGTCTACCACTTAGCATACTGACATAAACTTTTGGACCCACTGTGAGTCTATGAGTAACAGGCATAGGAATCTCTAAATCATTTATAAGATGGCTCAGTGTTTTAAAGTTTTAACTGGTATTGATGAGGATTCATATCCCCCGTTTTCCCTGACATTTGTTATTTATGGCTTTGTTGTAGTTACTCTAATTTGTTATTAGTTCATTGTAATTTTATATGTATATTTTTAGAAATTCATGATCCTAGGCTCTGCAAAATGATCAGTGTTAGTGACATTTAAAAATAACCACCATTCAGTGTATTCATTACACAGGTATGGCAGAAATATTGAAATAATAAAGTTTATAGGATACCTTTTGGGCATACAAAAACAATACTCATTTCTGAATATGAAATCAGGAATACTATATGATTTACAATAGCATCAAAACCTTTAAAACTGTTGACAATAGATTGAGGCTAAGCTGTAGAAGCATACACTGCAAACTATCAAAGGTATGAAAGTGAAAGGCCCAAGAATTCAGAAGCTCAGAAATACTATCACACTCCAAAGGGAGCTTAGGCGGGCCCCCTGCGTACCTCAAACTCCAGGATTTACTCTCTGTTAGAAGCAAGTAAAGAATCCCTCTTCTCAGTGTATCAGAGCCCACTCCTAATATAAAACTAGGTAAAAAGGGCATGAGATAGCCCTCAGGGATGGGAAATGAGTAATAAAGTAGACCACTTATTTAGTTTCTGTAAATAGCCTGCACCATAAGCCTTAATAGCCCACACTATAAGCCTTAGTAGCCCACACTGTAAGCCTTAGTAACTCGCACCATAGGCTGTAGCAGCCTGCCTCAGACCACCAAGGTCATAGGAGGCTGATACCAGACTCTGCTACCCCCACCTAAGGAATTGCACAAGTGCTGACCTCCAAGGTCACAGGAGACTGATACCACACTCTGCTACCCCCACCTAAGGACCTGCGCAAATGCTGACCTCCAAGGTCACAAGAGAATGATTGGTCCATGAGGGGCTCGAACAAAGTAAACTAATTGGCTTAGAAACTGTGGGGTGGCACAAACTGACTGGCTAACACCCTGCAGGGGCTCCTGATATTAAATAATAATTGGTCTAATACACAGGCTTTGTTAGAAACCCTATAAAAACTGCCCCGTTCCTGCATTCGGGGCTCTGCAGTCCTCTACCCCTGTGCGGTGTACGACTGTGGGCCCCAGCGCGCTTGGAATAAAATCCTCTTGCAGTTTGCATCAAGACCGCTTCTCCTGAGTGAGTGATTTGGGGTGTCGCCTTATCCGGGCAGAGCGTGGGGACCCCCTGGGGTTTTTTTTTCCTACAAAAGAAATGATAGGCCTGCCTCCAGAGAGCCCCAACTTGTAGGCTTGGCTTTCGTCAATGGTCTGAGGGGTTAGCGGGGTGTCGGAGCCCAAGGCAAACCTGGCGCCCAAAGAAGATGCTGGGGAAGTGTGGTTACAAGATTCATGTTATCCGTGAACGCGGAACCTTGAGGAGACCAGGTCACCGGCCAAGCCACAGGGCGCTGCGGGGCTCGGCCTCCAGCAGTCACTGTGGCGGAGGTCGCGAACACTGCTCTCCGCGTACCGGCGACAGCGACGCCGCCCGCAGCGTTCCTCGGGCTTCACCCCCTCGGTGGCCGGGGCCGGCGGACGGGTCCGGAGTCGTGTCCGCGGAGAGGGCCTGGCTATCCTGCCCCTGAGCCTGAGGCCTCGCAGCGGAGGGCCGCGGCTTCCGGAGCTTCCCGGAAGTGCCCACCCACGCGCGAACGCCGGGCAGCGCCGGGGGCGGGGCCAGGCTCGTCCAATGGGAAGATCTGGTCCCGCCTCCCGCCCTGGTCCTCTCTTCCCTCCGCTCTGCTCCCCCAGGGTCTCCAGTGCCAGGTTTTCAGGAAGATGTGCAAGAACGCTGAGGCCTACCTCTGGACCGCTGAGCCGGTGCATCTTTCCAAGGATATTCAGCAGTGGAAGCCCTGACTCCTGAGGAGAGATATTTTATATCTCATCTTCTGGCTTTCTTTGCGGCCAGTGACGGCATGTAAAAGGAAACTTGGTAGACCGATTTAGCCAAGGAGTTCACATTACAGAAGCCCGCTCTTTCTCTGGGTTCCAAATTGCTAGGGAAACATACATTCTGAGATATAGAGGCTCCTTGTTGATACCTATATTAAAGATTCCAGAGAAATGGAATTCTTTTTCAATGCCTGTTTGAAGAAGGCAGAGGGCCTTGAGTTGGATTGGGGACAAAAGCGCTACTTATCCAGAACGTGTTATAGCTTTTGCTACTTTGGAAGGAATCTTCTTTGCTGTTCCTTGGGCTCAAGAAACAGGGACTGTTGCCGGCCTCACATTTTCCAAGGAGCTTATTAGAGGAGATGAGGGTCAACACTGATTTTGCCCATCTGGGGTCCGAGCACCTGGTACACAGACCATCAGAGCACCGAGTCAAGGAAATAATTATTAATGCTGTCAGCAGGGAACAGGACTTCCTCACAGAAGCCTGCCTGTGAAGCTCACAGGGGTGAATTGCACGTTAATGAAGCAGTACATTGAAAAGGCCTTAGGCTTCACAGACAAGCACTTAACCGCTAAGCCATCTCTCCGGCCCAGGAAGAGTAATTTGGAATGAGTTTTGCGTCCTGTTTATTCTCTTCAATGACAGGATACAGTAGAAAGATACTGCCTGGAAGTTTTCCTTTTCAGTTTGGTTCATTTTCAGTTTTTGTGATTTACATAGTTGTTTGATTCATCTGCCTAGAGAATAATCCTACAAGACAGTCTTAAAGCACAAGACACCTATAATTCCTTCAAAATCTGCATTGCTTCAAGTTTTACAGTCTATTCACAGTATGTCAGCAGTTCCTGACTATAAAGCAGAAACACAAATGGACAAGGCTCTTCTAAAATGCAGATGTGCATAGCTAGAGCACAGTGGTCCTGGGTGGGATGTGGAGGTAATGAGGGAAGGAGAGAAAGCAAAAGTTCGTGTGCTCAGAATGTGGCTCAAGTCTTTGGAGCTAAAAATAAATTCTTTGGACTGGGGAAGATGGCTGAGCGGTTAAGACGCTTGCCTAAAAAGCCAAAGGACCATGGGGTCCTTTGGCTTTGCAGGCAAATACATTAACCATGGAGCTCTCCCTCCAGCCCAGTATTTTTAACTCATTTATTTATTTATTCATTTTTGGTTGGTCAAGGTACAGTCTCACTCTACCTCAGGCTGACCCACAATGCAGTATGTAGTCTCAGGATGGCCTCGAGCTCAGCGTGGTCATCATTCCTCAGCTTCCCAAGTGCTGGGATTAAAGGCGTGCACCACCACACCTGGTCCTAAGTTAAACTCTCTATCAACAACCAACTTACCACACATTTACACAGTGTATCATGATCACAATCCTCTCCCGGCATCCTCTTTCTTCTCTCTCACCATGCCTCTCCACTTGAGGGGGAAATCTTTCTGGCAACTGTGTGGCTAACTTTGTTTTCTTTCTTTCTGTCTTCCTTCCTTTGTTCCTTCCTTTTTTTTTCTTACAAATAACAGAGAAATTGAGAGAAAGATAGAGAAAGAAAAGGAGAGGGAGAGAGAAAGAGAAATAAAATGGGAGAAAGAATGGGAGTGCCGGGGTCTCTAGCCACTGCAAATGAACTCCAGACATATGCGTCACCATGTACATCTGGCTTAACTGGGTACAGGGGAATCAAACCTGGGTCCTTTGGCAGTGCAGGCAAGTGCCTTAACCACTAAGCCTTCTCTCTAGCGCCTGTATGGTTAACTTTGAATGTCTGTGGTTGAGAGCGATACAGAAGTCCTGAGGTTTTGTAGGAATTGCTGAGATCAGGAGATCAAGGTCAACTTCAGCTGTATAGAGAGTTTCTGTCCAGCCTGAGGTACATGACAGCCTGTCTCTAAAGTGAAGTCATGAAAACCACCACCACTTTGTATCTGGAAGACAGTATGGCAAAGCACTCCTTCCTTTCTTTGGCTCTTACACTCTTTCAGCCACCTCTTTGAAAGGTGTTCCTGAATCATGGAGAGTGTGATAGATTGTCTTACGTAGTGCTGAACATGACACTGTCACCTCTCAGCATTTTGGTAACTCTTGAATCTCCCCATTGCTCAATACCATCTGAAAAGAGAAGCTTTTGTTTTAAATTTTTTTGTTTAATTTATTTCTTCTTAACAACTTCCATGATTGTAAACAATATCCCATGGCAAGAAGCTTCATTTTTTATGGTATATTTACTGGTTTGTTTATATTTAATTTAAACACGTGTGCACACACACAACCTAATTTACAGTGTGCCTTGCACATGCCAGGCAAGTAAGTGCTTACATTGATCTTTATCTCCAGACCAATTCTTTTGTGTATTTTCCAATTTTTAGAACTTAAGACTGCAATGCTATTTGCTAGTTGGAGGCTATCTACATGTAAGATTATTTTTTAACAATTCTGTCCTTGTGGAATCTTTAAGTTATGCTATATACATATTTATCATTATTTTTCAGTGCAATCACTCCACCAGTGAGCTATATACCTAGTCCCAGAAGATATATAAATATATTTTTTGTGGATTTTTTTTGGAGGTAAGAATCTCATAGCAGGTTGTGGTGGTGCACACCTTTAATCCCAGCATATGATAGGCAGAAGTAGTAGGATCACTGTGAGTTCAAGGTCAGCCTAGAACCACATAGTGAATTCCAGGTCAGCCTGGGATGGAGTGAGACCCTACCCTGAAAAACCAGCACCACCAACAACAAAAAGAATCTCATGTTAACTCAGGCTGGCCTTAAATTCCTGATCCTATTGCCCTCATTTTTTTGAGTGATACCATTATAGGTATATGCAACCATGTGTGGCTAAATATAATCTTTTTTATTTTAAAAAATACTCTTGAGCCAGGCATGGTAGTGTACACCTTTAATACCAGCACTCAGAAGGCAGAGATAGGAGGATCACTGAGAGTTGGACGCCACCCTGAGAACGAAGCTTTGTTTTTTAAATTTTTTAACATAATTTATTTATTTTTATTATAGAGCAAGAGAGAGAACAAATGAACTCCAGACGCATGTGCCACTTGTGCATCTGGCTTATGTGATTACTGGGGAATTGGACCTGGGTCCTTAGGCTTCACAGGCAAGTGCCTTAAGCACTAAGCCATCTCTCCACACTGAAAATGTTTTTATTTACTTATTCGCTAGCAAAGAGAGACAGAGAGAAGGGAGAGAGAGACAGAAACAATGGGTGTGCCAGAGCCTCCAGTTGCTGCAAATGAATTCCAGATTCATGTGTCACATTGTGCATCTTGCATTATATGGGTACCAAAGAATGAAACCGAGTTTAGTAGGCTTTGAAGGTGAAAGACTCCCAGAGGGAGACCCTCACTCAGGTCCCGAGATAGCATGCACCCAAAGACACATGGGAGACCAAACTTGCTGCAAAAGCATGAGGCTTTACTCAGGAAACCAGATCTCTGGGGTCGATACTTATCCCATGCAGGAGACAGAGGACTTGACCCTGAGCCCTATTGGGGGTTTCTTTTTATAGGTTTTTAGCAAGGAAGGGAAAGGGGGGGGGTCCACAAGGGTATTTGCAAAGCTTATACAGTTATGTCTACATATCTTATTTGTCCATAACCAGAGTTTAAGTCCTTGGTCAGGCTATCTTGGGAAATTATTTTATTATTTTGGTTTTTCTTAAAACTATATTTTTGTTTTTCCTCTTCCCAGGACATAAAGTTTATGTTGACCCAACCAACCCATATCTTGGGCCACCCACAGCCTATCTTTTAGCCTATCTTTGATTTACTTCTTCCAGGAATATACAGTTCAGGCTGACCCCTAGCTGTTCTGTAGCAAGCAGCTGTTTGTTCCCAAAGTTTACTTTAAAATTTTCCTTCCTGCCTTTCAAAGGGAGGCACTTTAACTGCTGAGCCATCTCTCCAGCCCAATAAGGTTTTTTGTTGTTTTTGTTGTATGTGTTTGGTTTTTCAAGTTAGGATCTTACTCTAGCCTAAGGTGACCTGGAAGTCATTATATAGTCTCAGGATGACCTGGAACTCATGGCAATCCTCCAAGCTCTGCCTCCTAAGTCCTGGGACTAAAGGCGTGCATCCCCCTACCCAGCTGAAGCTTTCTTTTTTTGTTTATTTTTATTTATTTATTTGAGAACGACAGAGAAAGAAGCAGAGAGAAAGAGAGAAAATGGCCACACCAGGGCCTCCAACCACTGCAAATGAACTCCGGATACATGCTCAATTCCACAGGACCCACAGAAGCCAGACGTACAATGGGGCGAACGCGTCTGGAGTTCCTTTGCAGTGGCTGGAGGCGCTGGCACACCTGTTCTCTCTATATATATCTCTGCTTCTTTCTCTCTCTGTTGCTCTCAATTAAATGAACAAAAATAAACCAAAACCAAAGTTTCATGGTGGAGAGATGGCTCAGCGGTTAAGGCACTTGCCTGCAAAACTTAACAAATAAACAAATAAAGCTAGAGACAGAAAGTGGCACATGCATGTGGAGTTTCCAGTCACAGGAGCCCCAGCATGCCTATTCTCTCTATTTCCCTTCTGTCTCTCTCTCTCTTTTTCACTAAATGTAAGTAAATAAAAAATAAATATTAAATCCTAGGAACAAAGCAGCTGGAGGTAACGCTCAGTGGTAGAAATCATAAGCCACCAGGATGGGTCTCCACATGACCAACAACAGCAACATGCCCAGGCTGGCCTTGAAGTCACTATGTAGCCAAGGCTGGCCTCAATCACAGTGTGGCTCTCCTCCCTGCCCTCCTCCACCCCATCCCCGACTCTCTCTGTCTCTCTCTCTAGTAAATAATTTTTTGAGAATGAAATAAACAGGTTTGGTGGTGTGCACCTTTCATCCCAGCACTTGGGAGGCTTAGGTAGGAGGATCACCTTGACTTTGAGGCCACCCTGGGACTACATAGTGAATTCTAGGAGAGCCTGAGATAGAGGGAGACTCTACCTCAAACATAAAAGAAACAAAACAAAAACAACAACAAAAAAGAAGCCGAGGCAGCAGCAGCCAGGCGTGGTGGCATACACCTTTAATTCCCGCACTTTGGAGGCAGAGGTAGGAGGTTCACCATGAGTTCCAGGTCAGCCTGAGCTAGAGGAATACCCTATCTTAAAAAAAAAAAAAACCAGCCGGGCGTGGTGGCGCACGCCTTTAATCCCAGCACTTGGGAGGCAGAGGTAGGAGGATCGCCATGAGTTCGAGGCCACCCTGAGACTACATAGTGAATTCCAGGTCATCCTGGGCTAGAGTGAGACCCTACCTCAAAAAACCAAAAAAAAAAAAAAAAAAAAACCGAACAAAGCATAAATAAATTTTTTAATAAATGTACACGTGTGTGATAGTTACGGTGTTGTCAACTTGATGTGTTTAGTAATCCACAGGCTGCTTCTAGGAAGGATCAACTAAGGAGGAGGTCTTTCTCCCAGGGTGAGCCCTTCCCCCAGAGTGGGCGGCCCCGCTCAGAGAGGGACTTGATATAAGGAAGCTCTGGGTAGAAGAGTTCCCTTTTTTCCTTCCGTCCTTCCACTTAGCTGCCAGAGCTGCTCCCTACCTTCTAGTGTGGATTGAAGACCAGTGCGGACTAAAGACCAACATTGACTGAAGACCCATGTGGTTCGAATCCCAGCGGCTCCTCAGGAGGCCTCCAGGCTTTCCGGCACCATCTGCAGTGCCGGTCGGGACTGCTGAGGCATCTGGCCCGTGGACTGAGCAGCTACCAGGTTCGGTGATTCTCAGGCCTGCAACTGCTATTGGACTACTGTAAACTAATCCAATAAATTCCCTTTTTAAAATAATTCATTCTAGTAATTTTGTTCCTCTAGAGAACCCTGACTAATACAGGTGGCATACACCTTTAATTCCCGCACTTTGGAGGCAGAGGTAGGAGGTTCACCATGAGTTCAAGGTCAGCCTGAGCTAGAGGAATACCCTATATTAAAAAAAAAAAAAAAACCAGCTGGGCGTGGTGGCGCATGCCTTTAATCCCAGCACTTGGGAGGCAGAGGTAGGAGGATCGCATCGCCGTGAGTTCGAGGCCACCCTGAGACTACATAGTGAATTCCAGGTCATCCTGGGCTAGAGTGAGACCCTACCTCAAAAAACCAAAAAAAAAAAAAAAAAACCGAACAAAGCATAAATAAATTTTTTAATAAATGTACATGTGTATATGTAATAATAAATAAATGTATATATGTATATATATGTATATGAAATAAATAAAATAGTAGTAGAAAGAGAGGAAGTAAAGAGAGGGAGAGAGAGAGATAGAGACAGAAGAAAGAATTTCAATGCTCCCTCCAATTGTCTTTCTACAGTATGATTTTCAGCATCCTTATTCTACTGACTTTGTTCTAAGGGAAGAGATATGGGTTGAAGAAATAAAGCTTTGTGTAGACACTGGATATTACAGTTGACACAAGGTCTTCTTTTCTTTTTCCTTTCCTTTCTTCCTGCCTCGCTCTTCCTTATTTTTACTTTTGAAGATGGGAGTCTCATGATGTGGCCCAGCCTATCACATGTAGAAATTACAGGCATGGGGCTGGAGAGATGGCTCAGCAGTTAAGCGCTTGCATATGAAGGACCCCGATTTGAGGCTCTATTCTCCAGGACTCACGTTAGCCAGATGCACAAGGGGGAGCACGTGTCTGGAGTTCGTTTGCAGTGGCTGGAGGCCCTGGCACGTCCATTCATTCTCTCTACCTCTCTCTCTCTACTTCTTTCTCTGCCTGTCTGTCACTCTCAAATAAATACAAAATAAACAAAATTATTAAAAATAAAAAAAGAAATTACAGGCATGAGTGACATAGCAGGCTGTTTACTGAGACCCAAGAGTAATGTGGATCTAACCTAATCACCTGCACCACCTTTGTGTGGTTGCCTTTAAGGTAGGGTCCCACTCCAGGCTTCCCTGGAACTCACTGTGTACTCCTGGCTGGCATTGGACTGACAAAGATCTTCCTACCTCTGCCTCCCCAGTGCTGGAATTGAATGTGTGCCCACCATACCTTGCCAGCCTAAATTTTTTGAAGTATGCATTTCTGCCACTGATGATATAATCCAGTTTTGCACTGCAGACATAAAACCCCCAGCGCAGGCTGGAGGGATGGCTTGCAGTTAAGGCGCTTGCCTGCAAAGCCAAAGCACCCCGGTTCAATTCCTCAAGACCCAAATAAGCCAGATACACAAGGGGGCATATGTGTCTGGAGTTGATTTGCAGTGGCAGGAGGCCCTGGTGTTCCCATTCTCTGTCTTCTGTCTCTTTCTCTCCTCGAAACATATATATATATTTGAGGGGGTTCGAGGTAGGGTCTCACTCTGGCCCAGGCTGATATGGAATTTACTCTGTAATCTCAGGGTGGCCTCAAATTCAGGGCAATCCTCCTTCCTCTGCCTCCTAAATGCTGTGATTAAAGGTACATACCCCATACCTGGCTTAAAATAATATATTTTTATTTCTTTATTTTTGTTTTTCGAGGTAGGGTCTCACATTAGCTCAGGCTGACCTGGAACTCTCTATTTAGTCTCAGGGTGGCCTTGAACTTACAGTGATCCTCCTACCTCTACTTACCAAAAGCTGGGATTAAAGGCATGCGCCACAACACCCAGCGAAAAAAATGTATTTTAAAAACAAATCTATATTAAGAATAGTGCTGAACCACTGCACTGCATCCCAGCCCCAAAGAGGGAAAACTGGGAGAGGACTCAGGAAAGGGTTCTAGAAGGGCAGACCTAGACTCTGCAGCTGGTAATCCTTACCTACACTTGACAGGCTTTGGCAGAAGGATCTAGAGTTCAAGGTCAGCCTGGGTAAACTGGCACACCTCCTCTGAATGAAACAAAACAGTGAATGGTGGTGGTTGATGTCTGGGTAGGGACAAATGCTTATAATCCCACCACATGAGAGTTTGAAGTTTTGTGAAGGAGTAAAAATTTGTGGCTAGCCTGGGCTACATTGTGAGACCTACTCCAAAAAAAAAAAAAACTGTAAGTGGGCTGGAGACTTGGCTTCATGGTTAATGTGTTTGCCTACAGAGCCAAAGGATGCTGGTTCCATTGCCTAGAGGACACATAAGTCAGAAGCTCATGGTTGCACATATCTCTGTGGAGTTCCTTTGCAGTGGCTAGAGGCCTTGGTACATATATTTTCTCTCTTTATCTCTCTGTCTCTCTCACTCACATTAATCAATCAATCAATCAATGTATGTCTGTGCTACCCAGGGATAATGATAAAACTTTTGTAAAACAAATATTTTATTTATGTGTTTATGAAAAAGAGACAGATAGAAAGAGAGAATGGGCACTCTAAGGCCTCTAGCCAGTGCATAGGAACTCCAGACAGATGTGCCCCCTTGTATATCTGGCTTGTCTGGGTCCTGGGAAATCAAACCTGGGTCCTTAGGCTTCACAGGCAAATGCTACAACTGCTAAGCCATTTCTCCACTCCTTCATAAAACCTTTAATCCCAGCACTTGGGAGGCTGAGGTCAGAGGATCCAGGTGGTGAGTTCCAGGTTAGCTGCCACAGACTGAGACCATGCATCAGAAAAGAAAAATAGTGTAGGCCAGGCTTGCTAGCTCACACCTTTAACCCCAGCCCTGTATCAAGTCCTAGGTAGGACTGTGATATTGAGTTCCAGGTCAGCCTGGGTAGAGTGAGACCCTACAGAAAACAAACAAAACAATAATAAGGTGTGGTTGGTAGCACACGCCTTTAATCCCAGCACTGCATCAGAGACCTAGGAAGGAGGATCACTGTGAGTTCAAGGCCAGCCTGGCCTAGAGTGAGATTCTATTAAATTGGGCGTGGTGTGGGTGGTGCCTCACATCAGTTCCTGTCTGGCAGCATAAAAGCAGGAGTCACAGAAGAGGTTCCTCCTAGAGAAGCTTCTGGCTCACAGTTGGCTGCTCTGTGCCACTAGCTGGTGAGCATCTTCTCCTCGGTGAGCAGATATCAGGTAAGGGCAGGGCAGGGCTGGGTGGGGAGGCAGGTAGCGAGGTAGTCAGGCTGCGTAGGAGATGGTGGGGCACAAGGTCAACAGGGAAAGACTCACCAAGGATCAGGCAAGGGTTTGGGAGGGGAGAGCTTCTCCGAGAAGCAAAAGCTGAGGGGATGGGTTCTCAAGGCCATTGAGGGGCTCTTATGTATGCAACCCTGTAAGCCTTGTTTTGAGATTCCAAGGTCACCCAAGGCCTCTGTCCCTGATTTTTTTTTAAATTTTTTTGTTCATTTTTATTTATTTATTTGAGAGCAACCGAGAGAGAAAGAGGCAGAGAGAGAGAGAGAGAGAGAATATGGGCACGCCAGGGCATCCAGCCACTGCAAATGAACTCCAGATGCGTGCACCCCCTTGTGCATCTGGCTAACGTGGGTCCTGGGGAATGGAGCCTTTAACCGGGGTCCTTAGGCTTCACAGGCAAGTGCTTAACCGCTAAGCCATCTCTCTAGCCCTCTGTCCCTGATTTTATTTTTCTAAGAAAGGTCTCACTCTAACCCAGGCTTGCCTGGAATTTTAACTATGTAGTCTCAGGATGGCCTGGAACTCATGGTGATCCTCCTATCTCTGCCTCTCCAGTGCTGGGATTAAAGGTGTGTGCCTCCACGACCAGCTCTTCTGCCTTTTATTATTGATTATTCTTTTTCTTTTTAAATTTTTTGCACTGTTTTGTTTATTTAATACATACAGAGAAAGAGAATGAGAGAGAGAATGAGCATGCCAGGTCCTGCAGCCAGTGCATACCAACTCCATATGCATGTGCCACAATGTGCACTTGGGTAATGCAGGACCTGGAGAATCGAACGTTGTAAGGCCTGTAGGCAAGCGCCTTAATCGCTAAGGCATCTCTTCAGCCCTGAGTATTCTTATTTATGCTTACTTTTTTTTTTTTTTCATGCTTGTACCAGGCTTTCTTGCCCTTGCTAAAGAACTCCAGATGCTGTGGCCACTTTTGTTTTCAGACTTCTGTGGGTGACTGGGTAATGAACCCTGTGTGGCAGGTTTTTAGAACAAATGTCTTTAACTGCTGAGCTATCTCTCTAGCTGCACCCCTCTTTGTTTTTGAGGTAGGTTCTCTCCTAGCCCAGTCTGACGTGTAATTCATTCAGCAGTCTCAGGGTGGCCTGAAGCTCACAGCAGTCCTCCTGCCTGTGCCTCCCAAGTGCTGGTCTTAAAGGCATGAGTCACCATGCCCTCCATCATGGCCTTATTTTTCAGCCAATTTAATATCCATACCTCACGATGCACATGGCTTAGATTCCACCATCTCACATTATCTTGTGTTGTGGTATGTTTGTATCATTTATTTATTTTTCGGTTTTTGCGGTAGGGTCTTTTCTAGCACAGGCTGACATGGAATTCACTATATAGTCTCATGGTGGCTTTGAACGCACAAAGGTCTCCTAATTCTCCATCCCGAGTGCGTCACCATGCCTGATTTTGTGTTGTTTATTTCTTTCATGGCAGAGCCTCACTGTAGTCCAGGCTCACCTGGAAGTCACTATGTAGTCTCAGGATGGCCTTGAACTCATGGCAATCCTAACTCTGCCTGCTAATTGTGGGGACTGAAGGTGTATGCTAGCACACCCAGCTGAGTTATAACTCTGTGGCAGGGTTTTACTCTAGCTCAGACTGACCTGAAATTCACGCTGTAGCCCAGTTGGGCCAGAACTTTCTGCGATCCTTCTAGACTAACTACCTTGTCTTTATGTTCAGGGTTAGGAGAATGGGCAAGCATTATACCCCTAGCTATATTTGAAAATTTTTATTTTATTTTAATTTTTGAGGTAGGATACCACTCTAGGCCAGGCTAATGTGGAATTTACTTATGTAGTCCCTGCCTATTGTTGAATGCTCAGAGATAGATCTTCCTACATCAGTGTCCTCCCCGCTGGCATTAAAGGTGTGTATTGCCATGCCTGATTTTATTTATTTATTTATTTATTTTCTGAAGTAGGGTTTCACTCTAGCTCAGGCTGACCTGGAATTCATTCTGTAATCTCAGGATGGTTGAACTCACAGTGATCCATCCACCTACCTGTGCTGGGATTAATGGCATGCATTGCCACACCCAGCTCTGTTCTTATTTTCTGATTGTCAAGTTACTCTACTGCAATGTTTTATTTATTCTTTTATATGTTTGTTTTTGTATTTCTCATTTTTTATTTATTTTCCAGGAAGGGTCTCACCCTTGCCTAGGGTGACCTGGATTTCAATGTAGTCTCATGGTGAACTTAAACTCGTGGCAACCCTCATACCTCTGCCTCACCAGAGTTGGGATTAAAGACATGCTTCACCACCATTGGCTTATTTTTTTGTTTTTCATGGTAGGGTCTTACTCGAGTCCAGGTTGAAATTTTTTTTTTTTCATTAATATGAGGGAGTGGGGTTAAGAGGTAGAGAGATTGGGCACATCAGGGCCTCCGCTTACTGCAAGTAAAATCCAGATGCCTGTACCACCTTGTGCATCTGGCTTTCATAGGTACTGAAGAATTGAATCTGAATCTCACTTGAGCCCCAGACTGACCTGAAATTTTTGCTGTTGTTGTTGGAGGTAGGGTTTCATTCTAGCCACGGCTGATCTGGAATTTACTATGTAGTCTCAGGTTGGCCGAAAACCATCTATCTCAGCCCAGGGCCCTGGAATTTTATATTTTGCTTTGAGACAGGGCATTACTCTGTAGCTAGACAGGAACTCAAGGTAATCCAAATGGAATGTCAGGTGTGAGTCCTCTGCCTGCTGTGGTTTGAGTTCCAGGACCTCCAGAGCCTCCATCGCTCCCTGAGTAGCTGGTGGCTGATGACCGTCACCAGGGAAACAGAGGCACCGTCAGTGTTTACACACTGGTAAGATCACCAGGCTCCATTAAACCCTCCACGCACATGTGCATGCAAGTAACCTTCATAGGAAAAACGACATTAAAGTAGGAGGAGACCAATAGAGAAGCAGTGGTTCAGTGGGAGACAGAAAAGAAAGAATAGGGGCAAGGTTGATCACACCACTGCGGAGTGTGGTGGCACTTGCTGGCACTGGGGAGGCAGAGAGAGAGGGTCACTGAGTTTGAGGCCAGCATGAGTCTAGAGCGAGACTCTACCTTAAAAATTGATGTCTGGTTAGAGGAAGTTAACAGACAATTCAAGCATGTATCTTAGGTCCTGGGATCTGGGGGCAATTGTATGTGGGGCTTCTGGTGCCTGGGGACACCCAGGAAACCCTGATTCTGTTGCCTTCCACCACTTACTCTATAGCTCCAGTCAGAAGGACCGATGTTGTCTGGGGAAGAAAGTTTGCATGGAGTGCAACACCGATGACGCCATTGGGGACTTTAGACTGATCACAGCTCAAACTGGCACCTGTGGGGACAAGTTGTCCTTAAAAAATGGTACACGATATTTAAGGACCACGTATCACTGGGAGACTATGAAATTAATGAGGGAAGGAACCTGGAGCTTTATTACCAATAGAGCAGAATTCTTTCTTCTGCCCTGCTCCCCACCCCCAGTCACACTGGTATGGATGCTTTAACAGTGCACATGAATAAAAACTTAGATGCTGTTTTGTTGATGTCAGCTGTGTGTGAGAGCTGTCAGAAGAGGAGAGTGGGTAGCTGGTTGTTACCATGCTTCAGTACACAATAGCCTTTAAGGGGGGGACTCAAGATCTTCTGCAGGCTGGGTGTATGGCAGTCACATTTGTACTGCAGCACTTTGGAGGTGGAGGCAGGAGGATAAGATCAAACCATCCTCAGCTACACAGTTCCAGGCTAGCCTGAGCTATGTTTTTTCCCCTTTCCCTTTTTCAATTCCACTTTCTTTCTTTCCTTTTTTTTTTTTTTTTTTTTTACTTAGTGAGAGAGAATGGGCTTGCCAGGGTCTCTAGCCACTGCAAACAAATTCCAGAAGCATGTGCCATCTTGTGCATCTGGCTTATGTCGGACCTAGAGAATCAAATCTATATACTTAGGCTTTGTAGGCAAGTGCCTTAACTGCTAAGCCATCTCTCCAACCCTGGCTTCTTTTTTGTTTTGTTAGAGGTAGGGTCTCACTCTGTCCCTGGCTTGGCTTGAAGTCATGGTGATCTTCCTACCTCAGCCTTGCAAGTGCTGGGATTAGACATGTGTATCACCATACCTGGCCCTGTTAGTTAGGTTTTTTTTTTTTTTTTTTTTTTTGAAGGTAAGTTGTTACCCTACAAGGCCAGGAGGAGCTGGCCTCTTTACTCTGTAGCCCAGGCTGGCTTCAAACTCACGTGGTGATTATGGTGGTTTTAATTTAGTGTCCCAGTAAATTCATGTATTCTGGATGCTACGTCCCTGGATGGTGGAAATTAGGGAATTGGAGCATCCTGGAGGTGGTGTGTTGGCTTACGGGTGTTATAGCCAGCCTCCCCTTGCCAGTGTTTGGCATACTCTTCTTCTGTTGTTGTCCACCCTCTGCTCATGCCATGTATTCCCTGCCATCCTAGAGTCTCGCCGCATGTTTGTAAACCAAAATAAACCCTTTTCTCCTATTTTAAAAAACAGATTGATGCAGGGAGCCAGAAAAATGGAGGTGGTGGCGCGAATTCAGCGGTCCGAGCGAGAGGATCTTGTCTTTGAGGAAGAGGACCTTCCCTATGAGGAAGAAATCATGCAAAACCCATTCTCTGTCAAATGCTGGCTCCGCTACATTGAGTTCAAGCAAGGGGCTCCAAAGCCCCGGCTCAATCAGCTATATGAGCGGGCACTCAAACTGCTGCCTTGCAGCTACAAACTGTGGTATCGTTACTTGAAGGCACGCCGAGCACAGGTCAAGCATCTCTGTGTGACTGACCCCGCCTATGAAGATGTCAACAACTGCCATGAGAGGGCTTTGTTATTTATGCACAAGATGCCCCGTCTGTGGCTTGACTACTGCCAGTTCCTCATGGGCCAGGCATGTGTCACACGTACACGCCACACCTTTGACCGTGCCCTCCGGGCTCTACCTATCACACAGCACTCTCGTATTTGGCCACTGTACCTGCATTTTGTGCGCTCCCACCCACTGCCTGAGACTGCTGTTCGAGTCTACCGGCGTTTCCTCAAGCTGAGCCCCAAGAGTGCTGAGGAGTACATCGAGTACCTCAAGTCAATTGACCGCCTGGATGAGGCTGCACAGCTTCTGGCCACTCTGGTGAATGATGAGAACTTTGTATCCAAGGTTGGCAAGTCCAAGTACCAGCTGTGGCATGAGCTGTGCGACCTCATCTCCCAGAACCCAGACAAGGTACAATCCCTCAACGTGGATGCCATCATCCGTGGAGGGCTTACCCACTTCACTGACCAGCAGGGCAAGCTCTGGTGGTCACTGGCAGACTACTACATCCGCAGTGGCCTCTTTGAGAAGGCCCGGGATGTGTATGAGGAGGCCATCCGCACTGTGATGACCGTGTGGGACTTCACACAGGTATTTGACAGCTATGCTCAATTTGAAGAGAGTATGATTGCGGCGAAGATGGAGACCACATCTGAGCTGCGACGGGAGGAGGAGGATGACGTGGATCTTGAGCTACGCCTGGCCCGCTTTGAGCGGCTTATCAGCCGACGGCCACTGCTCCTCAACAGTGTCCGGCTGCGTCAGAACCCGCACGACGTCCATGAGTGGCACAAACGTGTGGCCCTGCATCAGGGCCATCCCCAGGAAATCCTCAACACATACACAGAAGCTGTACAGACAGTGGACCCCTTCAAGGCCACAGGGAAGCCACACACCCTGTGGGTCGCATTTGCCAAGTTTTATGAGGACAATGGGCAGCTGGACGATGCCCGTGTCATCCTGCAGAAGGCCACCAAAGTGAACTTCAAGCAGGTTGATGACCTGGCAAGTGTGTGGTGCCAATGCGGGGAGCTGGAGCTCCGGCATGAGAACTATGATGAGGCTTTGCGGCTGCTGCGGAAGGCAACTGCACTGCCTGCCCGCCGAGCCGACTATTTGGATGGCTCAGAGCCTGTGCAGAACCGTGTATACACGTCACTGAAGGTGTGGTCGATGCTTGCAGACTTGGAGGAGAGCTTGGGTACCTTCCAGTCAACTAAGGCCGTGTATGACCGCATCCTGGATCTGCGCATAGCCACACCACAGATTGTCATCAATTATGCCACGTTCTTGGAGGAGCACAAGTACTTTGAAGAGAGCTTCAAGGCATACGAGCGTGGTATCTCACTGTTTAAGTGGCCCAATGTGTCTGACATCTGGAGCACCTACTTGACAAAGTTCATCACCCGCTATGGGGGCTGCAAGCTGGAGCGGGCACGGGACCTTTTCGAGCAAGCTTTGGATGGCTGCCCCCCCAAATACGCTAAAACCCTGTATCTGCTATACGCACAGCTGGAGGAGGAGTGGGGCCTGGCCCGGCATGTCATGGCTGTGTATGACCGTGCCACAAGGGCTGTGGAGCCTGCCCAGCAGTATGACATGTTCAACATCTATATCAAGCGAGCTGCAGAGATCTATGGCGTCACCCACACCCGTGGCATCTACCAGAAGGCTATTGAGGTGCTATCTGATGAGCATGCCCGTGAGATGTGTCTACGGTTTGCTGACATGGAATGCAAGCTTGGAGAGATCGACCGTGCTCGGGCCATCTATAGCTTCTGCTCCCAGATCTGCGACCCCCGGACAACTGGGGCATTCTGGCAAACGTGGAAAGACTTTGAGGTCCAGCATGGCAATGAAGACACCATCAGAGAGATGCTGCGAATCCGCCGTAGTGTACAAGCCACATACAACACACAGGTCAACTTCATGGCCTCACAGATGCTTAAGGTGTCAGGCAGTGCCACAGGTACTGTGTCTGACTTGGCCCCTGGGCAGAACGGGATAGATGATATGAAACTTTTGGAGCAGCGTGCAGAACAGCTAGCAGCTGAAGCAGAGCGAGACCAGCCTTCTCGGGCCCAGAGCAAGATTTCATTTGTAAGGAGTGATGCATCTCGGGAGGAGCTGGCAGAGCTGGCCCAGCAGGCCAACCCTGAGGAGATCCAGCTGGGTGAGGATGAAGATGAGGACGAGATGGATCTGGAACCCTGTGAAGTCCGACTGGAGCAGCAGAGTGTGCCAGCTGCTGTGTTTGGGAGTCTAAAGGAAGACTGACCCACCCTTCCTCTCCACAGCCTCTCCCCCATACCACCCTTGTATACAGCCCTTCCTTGCACATCAAAAAAAAAAAAAAAAAAGATTGATGTCAACAAAGAGGGGTCAGGGGGCGGAGGACAGACAGGGAAGCGGCTAACAATGATAGAAATTTGACTGTATTCACTGAGTACAAAACTAATAAAAAAAATTGCTGCCACAAACTAAATTTAAAAAACCATAGTAAGATAGTGAGGCATTTGGCAGGTTCCACTGTTTGGGTACATGTCATCTTTATGGTGACACGGGATCTCAAGGAAGCAGGAAGCTCTGATTTCCACATGATAACTACTTAAACCACTGCGGTGGTCATAAAGGTGGAGGAATATTGTAATGGGTATGAGATGCAGAGAAGTAACTGGCTTGTATTCTGCTTCTAGTTTTCAGCAATGGAAGTCTGTCTCATCCATGTCTTTGTGCGCTTGGCCTCCATCCCACCTTTCCAGTGGGGCAGTCTCCGTGGCCTGTCCCTGCTCACCAGTGGGCTGGATTTCAGTTTATCATCAAACACCGCAGTCCCATTCTTCTGATGGCTTTGAAAGAAAGGAAGCAAACAAGACTCATGCACAGGCTGAAAACATGACCACAGAGCAAGACATATGCTCACCAGCTCTGGTGGTCTATGCTGCAGAAATTCCCTGGCCAGGTGACAGGGTTTCATGTGTGTTTGAGAGGACACAGTGCTGCGGAGGGAAACCTCCCAAGGACACTCTGTTTGGAGGCACAGCTCCCAGAAGTTCTGTTGAGGCTGATGAAATGAGAGGAGAAAAGAGCCATACATCTCCTGGAGCATTCTGAAAGCCTTCTAAGGAAAACACCCATTTGTTTGCAAGAGTTACACACGCCGTGCGTGAGCATTTTCAGTCAGGGAATCCGAGAACGAAATCTGGGTCACCTACAGGTCCTTCCCTGCAGTGCCCCTAAAGCATATTGTGTGAAGGCCCTTCATGCTTCTCGTGAGACTAGGACTAAAGACCATTTGACAATCCTCCTTTACTATCTTGAATCATAATATATTTTAGGAAATGTTGTTTCCTCATTATTTCCTAGGGTGCCTCCTGCAAATGGAAGAGTTGTCTAAGGAATTTTCCTTCTGAAGTGACCACTCCGGTATGCAGCAAGCAAGTGAAGAAATGGACAACAGGTGGGCACAATGGCGCGTGCCTGTCAGCCGAGCTCCTAGGAAGACTGAGATGGGAGAGTCGCTTCAGTCCAGTAGTTTGAGATCAGACGCATCGTGAAGAACCAACCCTATTGTATAAAAGAAAAGAGTAATAAATTCTTAAAATAAAGTTCTGCTAAGTTACTCATTGGTACACAGTGACTTTGGAAAGGACCCCAATGCCATAATAAAACAGAAATGAGATTTTCTTTCTCTTTTTTTTTTTTTTTTTGTCTCTCTGTTTATATCATGTATGGTTATCAGTTTTTTGGGGTCAGGGGTGGAACATGGTGGTTTGATTCAGGTGTCTCCCATAAACTTAGGTGTTCTGAATGCTAGCTTCCCAGCTGATGGTGACATGGGAACTAAGGCCTCCTGGGGGCAGTGTATTGTTGGGGGCAGGTTGATGGGTTTTATAGGCAGTTTCCCCTTGCCTGTGTTTGGCACACTCTCCTGTGGTTATTGTCCACCTTACATTGGCCAAGGGGTGATGTCTAGCCTCTGCTCATGTCCTCATTTTCCCCTACCATCATGGGGCTTATCCTCTACCCTGTAAGCCAAAATAAATCTCTTTTTCCCAGAAGCTTCTCTTGCTTGTGTGATTTCTACCACCAATGTGAACCAGACTGCCACACAACCACTAGAAGATATAATCCGATTGTTAAAACTTCTACCTTGGGCTAGAGCCATGGCTTAGTGGTTAAGGCCTTTGCCTATGAACCCTAAGTAACCAGGTTGCATTCTGCAGGACCCAGGAAAGGAAGATACACAAGGTGCATGTGTCAGTTCATTTGCAGTGGATAGAACCCTGGCACACACATTCTCTCTCTCTGTCTCAAATAAATCAATATTTTAAAATATTGTTCCTTTATTTCATTTTACTGATTTGTTGATTTCAGTGATTTTTTTTTTTTTCAGAGTGAAAGAATGGGCACACCATGGCCTGTGGCCACTGCAAACAAATTCCAGGGACATGCTCCACCTTGTGTATCTGAGGTCTACCTAATCAAATCTGGATCATTGGGCTTCGTAGGCAAGTGCCATAACATTTAAGCCATCTCTGCAGCCCTTAGATATTAAAGAAAAAACAACCCTCCACATTTGGGCTGCAGAATACTGAGAAATTAAGAAGGAGCTGGGGTGGAAGCCTGCTCCCTGTTGCCAGTTGCAGGAGAAGTCATCAGTGCTGTTAATCAGCAGTGGTTCTGGTAAAATTTATGGCTGGGCAGCCAGACCAAACATGAGAACTAGTGCAATGTTGGCATGTCTGTTATGCGGAAAACCAGCTGCTTCCTGATTGGATTTGAGGCTTGCTCCATGAGAGAGGATTCATACCTGATACTGAAAACAACGGAACACATATGACTGGGAACTTAGCAGTTAAAGGCTCTTGCTTGCAAAGCCTGATGGCCTGCATTCATCCACATAAGCCAAATTCACAAAGAAGTACACATATATGGAGTTTCTTTGCAGTGCGAGTGAGCCATGGTGTACCCAAGCTACTCTATCCCCCTACTTCTATTAAAAAGATTATAAAAATGCTTTTAAAAAGTCTGTGGCTGGAGGGATGTCTTAGCAGTTAAGGCATTTGCCTACAAAGCAAAGGACCCAGGTATGATTCCCCATGAGCCATGTTAGCTAGATTGCACAAGGGGACGCATGGGTCTCAAGTTCGCTTGCAGTGGCTAGATGGCATGGCATGCCAGTTCTCTATTTTTGTCTTTTTCTCTCTGTCAAATAAAATATTTTTTATTTGACATATATATAGCCTAAGGACTCATCTCATTGCCTTAGAAGTAGTGCTCAACCATGTTTATTGCTGCTCAATTTATAATAGATGGGAAATGGAACCAGCCTAGATGTCCCTCAACAGATGAGTGGCTAATGAAGATGTGGCACATTTATACCATGGAGCTCTACTCAGCGGTAAAGAAAAATGAAGTTATGAAATTTGCAGAAAAATGGATGGACCGGGAAAGGATTATACTAAGTGAGGTAACCCAGGCCCAGAAAGCCAAGCGCCACATGTTCTCTCTCATATGTGGATCCTAGCTACAGATGACTGGGCTTCTGCAGGAGAATATAAATACTTGGTAGCAGAGGCCAGTAAGTTAAAAAGGAGACATAAAGGGAAGAAAAAGGAAGGGAGGAGGGTACTTAATAGGTTGATATTGTATATATGTAAGTACAATGATTGGGATGGGTAGGTAATATGATGGAGAATGGAATTTCAAAGGGGAAAGTGTGGGGAGGGGGGAATTAACATGGGATTTTTTTTATAATCGTGGAAAATGCTAATAAAAAATAAACATTAAAAAAATAAGCCTATGTCAGAAAAAAAAAAGAAAAGCCTATAGCTGGCCATGCATGGTGGTGCATGTGTTTAATCCCAGCAATTGGGAAGCAGAAATAGGAGGATTGCCATGAGTTCAAGGCCACCCTGAGGCTACATAGTGAATTCCAGCTCAACGTGGGCTACAGGGAGACCCAACCTCGAAAAACCAAAACAAACAAAAAAAGCCTATGGTTGGAGTGATGGCTTAGTGATTAAGGCACTTGCCCAAAAAGTCAAAGGACCCAGGTCCAATTTCCCAGGACCCATGTAAGGCAGATGCACAAGCTGAACAATGGAGTTCATTTGTAGTGGATAGCACATGCAATCTCTCTCAAATAAATTAATAAATAAAATATTTTTAAAGTCTAAGACAGGAAAAGTAATAGCCATAGGTGGATAAACTAGTATTATCTGGTTAAGTGAATGTATTATACATGGAAAACCACCCTCTAAATACTTATGTTCATACGTATGCTACTATCACTTTTGGTTACAGAAGCTTATCTTTTCAGATGATGACAACCACTATAGAAACTCAGCCCTCACCAAAGAGCTGAGAAGTGGTGACAGTGGGGTGTTCCCCACTAAGTGAGACATCTATGTCACACCGTCTATGGATCATTATAGAAGAGGTGGTAGGAAGAATCTAAGAGCCAAAGGAAGGGTTTGAATGCTTTGCAAAGCTCATCCTGTCACAAAGTCACTATGGTAGTCATGATACCACCTACACAAGACCTGCATTAACAACAGGGAAAAAGTAATGTCATCAAAATAGAAGAGATGCTAGTTGGATTGAAAACTCGGTGAAGAGGATGTCTTCCTTTCTTACACACATCTGACTAAGTCCCCAGACTAGTAATTCAGCATGTCACCTTCAGAAATGTGGCCTTTCAACAGGTCATAAAGGTCGTATTGAGGCAATTGTGATGATTAGAGACAAAGTCACATGTACCCCAGGCTGTCCTCTACCTCACTATGCAGGGTGCCCTGAACGCCTTACCCTCCATGCTCAAGTGCTGGGAAGACAGGCCCATGCCACCATGTCCAGTTTACATAGTGCTGGGGATTGAGCCCATGATTTGCACACACTGGGCAGCCACACTACCACCAGAACTTCATGCCCAACCCCAATTGTTATTTCATAATGAAAATTGAAAGTGGCATTCATGCTGGGAAAAGAGGCACATGACTTTAATCCCAAAATTCAGGAGACCATATCAAGCCAATACTTCCACTTGTATAAAAAAATGGCCATCTGGGTGGTGGAGAATGGTTTAGTGGATAAGTTGCTTGCCTACAAAGCCAAATGAACCGAGGTTCGATTCCCCTTAAAGCCATATGCCCATGGTGGCACATGCATCTGGAGTTCCTTTGCAACAGCTGGCGTGCCCACTCTCTTGTTGCCTATCTGCTTCTTGCTCACGCACACTCTCAAATAAAAAAATTTCAAAACAAAACCACATCAGTTTGTTGGTGTGGTGGTTTGATTCAGGTGTCCTCCATAAACTTCGGTATTTTGAATACTACTCTCCCCAGCTGATGGCAATTGGAAATTAAAGATCTATTGAAAATCATTCTGTATGCTCTTGAATCATAATAGATCTTAGGAAATGTATGTTTTCTCATTATTTCCTAGGGATCCCCCTGCAAATGGAAGAGTTGACTAAGACAGTTTCCTTTTAAAGTGACAACTCCGGTATGAAACAAGCAAGTGAAGAAATGGACAACAGGTGGGCAAATGGCGCGTGCCTCTAAGCCCAGCTCCTAGGAAGACTGAGACGGGAGAGTCGCTTGAGCCCAGCAGTTTGAGATCAGACACATCTTGAAGAATCAACCTTTTTTTGTAAAAGAACAGAGCAATAAATTCTTAAAACTAAAAGTTCTGCTAAGTTATTCATTGGTACATAGTGACTTTGAAAAGGATCCCAACACTAACAAAACAGAAATTAGATTTTGGTTTTGATTCTCTCTCCCTCTGTCTGTCTGTCTCTCTCTTTCTTTCTCTCTCTCTCTTTTTTTTTTTTTTTTGGTGTGTGTGTGTGTGTGTGTGTGTGTGTGTGTGTGTGTCAAGCCCAACTGTTGCAGTCCAGTTCTCATTGCTGGTAAAAATCACCCATCCAAGAGCAGCTTCTGGGAAAAAGAGGTTGATTTTGTCATACAGGCTCGAGGGACAGCTCCCCAATGGCAGCGGAAAATGATGGCATGAGCAGAGGGTGGACATCACCCCCTGGCCTACATAAGTGGAAAATAGCAACAGGAGAGTGTGCCAAACACTGGCAAGGGGAAACTGGCTACAACACCCATAAGCCTGCCCCCAACAGCACACTGCCTGTAGGAGGCATAAATTTCTGCTTGTCATCAGCTGGGGAGACTAGCATTCAGAATACCTATGTTTATGGTGGACACCTGAATGAAACCACCACTTTCACCTTTAGCCCACATAAACTGATAACCAAAAACAATGTAAAATTCAATGTATTCATTCCAACTTTAAAAGACCCCATGGCTTTTCTCTGTTCCAATGCTATTCGTGTATACCCATAGTCCAAGATCTTTTAACTGAGCCATAATACCAAAAAATAACCTCAAAAAACCATAATGGCACAGAATAAACATTCACACTGCAAAAAATGGCAGGCATAGTAAAGAAATATTCCACCAATACAAGATTTAAAACAACCAGGGCAAATATCAAACTGTGTAACTCCAAGTCCAACAACTCCAGCCAGTGACAAATCTCCATGTCTGATAATTCTAACCAGCAGCAAGTCTCTGGCATTCCAATTCTGACCCTCCAGCTAGGCTACTCACAGATCTGGAAAACTTCACAGGGGCCGGCAGCTCCTTAGTAGCGATCTCGTGGTCCCTGCATTTAAACCTGGTCTCCAGTACAACTTATGGTTCACCCACATGGGGTCTCCATGCAGGGATGCAGCAAACCTGCTTCACACTGCCCATGGCCATTTCCAAAACACAAGACTGTGTTGGAAACTCAATGACCCTCTCGTTACTGCATTTCTAATACTCCATAATACCAGGTAGGGTGCCAATTTATTAATTCAGGGGGGAATACAGCAGACTTGGAAGAATACGCACGGGGGCTGGAGAGATGGCTTAGCAGTTAAGTGCTTGCCTGTGAAGCCTAAGGACCCCGGTTCGAGGCTCAATTCTCCAGGACCCACGTTACCCAGATGCACAAGGGGGCGCACGCGTCTGGAGTTCCTTTGCAGTGGCTGGAGGCCCTGGCGCGCTCATTCTCTCTCTCTCTCTGCCTCTTTCTCTCTCACTCTCTCTCAAATGAATAAATGAAGAATAGGACACTCCTTGAGCACTCAGAGCCCTTCCAAAGAGTGTCCATTCTTCCTGTTGGCCCAGTGTAGGTCAGCTGGCCAGGTCTCAAAGGTTGTAATTTCTCAACTGCAGCTGAATGGGCTGCAGTTCACCACAAAAGTTTTCTTTCGGTGCTATATCCTTCTGCTCACACCAGTTCATTTCTACATAAACAACCCTGCACAACTTCTCAGGACACTGGCATAAGAGCATGCTTCTCTCAGAAACTGCTAGCCCAGTCTAGGCAAAGTTCCTCACCCTCATAAGCTAAACCTGACAGTGCATAGTTCTTACTGCATTGAGGTCTTTCAACTCTGACAAGAATAGTCCACCAAACTGTACTTACAGCACCGCAAACTATCTCTTAGGTCAAGGTTTCAAGTCCTTCTACATTCCTCTTGAAAATCTGCTCCAAAACGCCAAAACCACACGGTCAGGTGCTGGAAGCAATCCCATTCCTTGATTCCACTTTACTTTTGCAGTCAGTTTCTCATTGCTGGTAGAAATCACCCAACCAAGAGAAGCTTCTGGGAAAAAGAGATTAATTTTGTATTACATGCTCGAGGGCCAGCTCAACAATGCCAGTGGAAAACGATGACATGAGCAGAAGGTGGACATCATTCCCTGGCCAACTAATGGGGGACAATAGCAGCAGGAGAGTGTGCCAAACACTGGCAAGGGGAAACTGGCTATAACACCCATAAGCCCGCCCCCTATAACACACTGCCTCCAGTAGGCTTTAATTTCCAATTGTCATCAGCTGGGGAGACTAGCATTTAGAATACCTAAACTTATGGGGGACACCTGAATCAACCACCACACCAAGAGACTGGCCACTTTTTGAAATTATTTTTCTTTATTTGAGAGAGTGAGAGAGAGGCAGATAGACAGCAAGAGAGTGGGCACGCCAGCCACTGCAAAGGAACTCCAGATGCATGTGCCACCGTGTACATAAGGCTTTATGTGGATCCTGGGGTATTGAACCTCACTTTCTTTGGCTTTGCAGGCAAGTGCCTTAACCGCTAACCCATTTCTCTATCCCCCAGACTCACCTTTTCTAATGTGAGAGAGGGCGAATTGGCTTGTCAGGCCTCCTGTGTCATTGAACTCCACGTGTGTGCCATCTTGTGTGCATGTGCAACCACGTGTGCTTCGTCACCTTCTGTGCCTGGCTGACATCGGAACCGCAGACTGGAACATGGGTGCATAGGATTAAGCCACCTCTCCAAACCTTGCTTGTTTTTTCAAGGTAGTGTCTCTAGCCCAGGCTGGCCTCAAACTCACAGCAATCCTACAGCTGACTCCTCAATTCTGGGGTTAGAACATGTGCCTCCTTTCCCAGCACCAATGCCACTTTCAGCTGTAATTATGACAGAACAAGTGGGTTGGACATGAAGCCCCGGTGGAAGTGTGTCTGCCCAGTGTGCGAAATCCTGGGCTCCATCTCCAGCACTGCGAAAACTGGACGTGGTGGCATGCGCCTGTCTTCCCATCACTTGGAGATGTAAGGTAAGGAGTTCAGGGCACCCTACATAGTGAGGTAGAGGACAGCCTGGGGTACATGTGACTTTGTCTCAGATCATCACAGTCACCTCAATGTGACCCTTATTACCTGTGCAAAAGTCTCATTTCTGCAGGTGACCTTGAAATTGTCTTATCTTGTGCATCTGGCTTCTGTGGGACCTGGAGAGTTGAACAAAGGTTTGCAGGCAATTCCCTTACCTACTAAGCCATCTCTGCAACCCAGTCTGTTTATTTGCTTTATCTTTTATTTTTTGGTTTTTCAAGATAGGGTTTCATTCTCATCCAGACTGACCTGGAATTCACTATGTAGCCTCAGGGTGGCCTTGAACTCAAGGCTCTGCCTCTCAGGGCTGGGCAGGGATTAAAGACTTGTATGGCCACACCTGGCTTGTTTTTTTTTTTGGCCAGCTCTGTTTTTGATTTTTGTTTTATTTATTTATTTATTTATTTGAGAGATAAAGGCAGATAGAGAATGGGTGCAAGAGGGCTTCTAAATGCTGCAAATGAACTGCATGCACCACTTTGTGCATCTGGCTTTATGTGGGTACGAGGGAATCGAACCTGGGTCCTTTGGCTTCACCAGCAAACACCTTAACTGCTAAGCCATCTCTCCAGCCCTGTTTTTGTTTTGAGATAGGGTCTCTCTCTAGCCCAGGCTAACCTGGAACTCACTGTGTAGTCCCCGGCTGGCTGTAAACATAACCTACCTCTACCTCTCCTCTGGAAGTAAAGGCATGTGCCACCACATTTGGCCAAACTTTTCTGTTGTTGTTGTTTTACTGGTGGGTGGCAGTATTTCTTTTGGTTTTTTTAAATTTTCTTTACTTTTTTTTTTTTTTTTTTTTTTTTTTGAGGTAGGCTGTCACTCTCGCCTAGGTTGACCTGGAATTAACTATGTAGTCTCAGGGTGGGTCGAACTCACAGTGCTCCTCCTATCTCTGCCTCCCCAGCGCTGGGATTAAAGGCGTGTGCCACCACACTGGCTGGTATTTTTTTTATATTTGAAACGTTAAAGTCAGTTTATTAAGTTCAACAATGAAAACTATCAGAAGAATATTCTCCTGAAATTTTTTTTTTTCTTAGAAAGAAAGAAAGGAAAATCAAAAACCTTTCAGCACCACCACAGATGCTACGGTGGTGAAGCCTCTCTGGAATCGGGCCACTCAGTCAGAGTCGCTCGTTGGGTCGGCAGCAGGGTCGCCTGGGTCCTCATCGTCCTCCAGCTCCAAGTCGTCCGTCTCCTGGAACAAGGACTCGTCCACTTCCACATTGTGTCCAGCATCCTCCAAGAACTGCATGTCACATGTGTCAAGATTATGATCTGTTTCAAACAGCTGTGTTCCACTTAATTTATTTTTGCCTGCTTATTCCTCTTCTTTCATCCGTTTCTTTTTAATTTCTAGGAGTTCTGCATCAAACTAGGCCTTCAATTTAAGAAATTTTCAATTGTAACAGGAGTACCATGGAATAATTTCTTTTCTGCTTCTTCCGCTTCTTTTTCTTTCTGTTTCTTTTCTTCTTCTCTTCTAGTTTTTATCTGGTCTACAATTTCATTTAATTTTTCATGCACAGCTGTCACTAGGGTGAAGATCATCACCATGCCAAGATTCTCCTCAGACTGCAATGCCAACAACTTCCACATGTCTGAGACATCATTATCTTCTAGATTTTCCTGGCAGAATATTTCATAAAGGGGAGCTTCATCTGGATATGTCTCACTGTAGGTAAACTTAAGGGTAGTCTGGACAGTTTCTTCATTTTCTCCAGCTTCAGATGTCACTGTCATGGTGAAGCTGGGTGGATGTTCTGATAATACTGTGAACGAGTCAGGGTAGATGGCCTCCAGAGCCTCGAGCTCGTTGCGCTGCTCCTCACCCTAATCCTTCATCGTGGCCAGCGCTGCTGCCCATGGATCGGCCGGACTCCCTGGCCGCTTTTGTTAGTTCCTGTATTCATTGAGGGAAGAACAGAGCCAAGGAAAGACACCCACACGGCTAAAGAGCCCGTGTGTGGAGGGCCTGGGGGGAAAAAGTGTGGAAAGAAAAATGAAAGTTTTAGGAGCTCCTGCCTTGTGGGGAGCTGCAGGGAATTAAGGAGCCCATGTGGACAGTAAGGGGCCTCCCTGCTGGGCCTGGGCCCAGCTGAGGGAAAAACTCACCCACAGCTGGGTGGTCATTGCTGTATTGGTTTTTTTGAGTTAGGGTTTCATTCTAGTTCAGGCTGACCTGAAATTCACTATGTACATCCAGGGTGGCTTTGAACTCAAGGCAAGCCTGCCACCTGTGCCTCTCTAGTGCGGGGATTAAAGGTGTGTGTAACCACACCCAGTTTTTTTTTTTGTTTTTTTTTTTTGAGAGAGGGAGAATGGGAACACCAGGGCCTCTCTTTCACCTTTTAGCAGTTGTGAAGACCAGATGCGTGTGCCACCTTGTGTGCATGTGTGACGCTGCATGCTTGCATCACTGTGCATCTGGCTGTGTGGGACCTGGAGTGTCTTAACTGCTAAGCCATCTCTCCAGTCCTTTTAAACTTTGTTTTAAAAAAAATTGTATTCATTTCAGTTATTTCCAAGGAGAGAGAGGGGAGAATGGGCACTCCAGGACCTCAAGCCACTGCAAATGAACTCCAGATACATGCACCACTTTGTGTATGTGGCTTTACATTGGTACTGGGGAATCAAACCCCGGTCATTATCCTTTGCAGGCAAGTGCCTTGAACCTGAGCCATCGCTCCAGCCCTAGTGGGATTTTGCTGTTTTTATTGATTTTGTTTTTTTTTTTTAATTTTTATTTATTTATTTATTTTATTTATTTATTTGAGAGTGACAGACACAGAGAGAAAGACAGATAGAGGGAGAGAGAGAGAGAATGGGCGCGCCAGGGCTTCCAGCCTCTGCAAACGAACTCCAGACGCGTGTGCCCCCTTGTGCATCTGGCTTACATGGGACCTGGAGAATCAAACCTGGGTCCTTAGGCTTTGCAGGCAAGCACCTTAATTGTGAAGCCATCTCTCCAGCCCATGACCTGGAGATTTAGAATTCACATAAATTGTTCAAGAAAGGTAAAGAAGATGATCATTTGAAAGGGCTTTGGCCAAGAGCTAGGAAAAGAAACACTTTGGCACTGACTAATGATGGTGTGAAGTGAGTGGCCCATGCCTAGAATAGGAAGCTAAGGCAAGACGACTGCCTGAGATTGAGGCCAGCCTGGGCTACAGAGTGTGTGTGTCTCTCTGCCTCATACATACACACTAACAAATATAAACACAGGCAGTGTGCGCGCGAGAGAGAGAGAGAAAAAGAGAGAGAGAGAGAATGGGCACACCAGGGCCTCCAACCACTGTAATCAAATTCAAGATGTATGTGGCCCCATGTGCATCTGGCTTACATGGGTCCTGGAGAGTCGAATCAGGATTCTCTGGCTTTGCAGGCAAATGCCTTAAATGCTAAACCATCTCTCCAGCCCTGTGGCGCATGCTTTTAATCCAAGCACTTAGGAGGCAGAGGTAGGAGGATCACTGTAAATTCAAGGCCCACCTGAGAAACATAGTGAATCCCGGGCCAGCCTGGGCTAGAGTGAGACCCTACCTTGAAAAACCAAAAGTCAAAAGAAAAAGAAAAAGAAAGAAAGTCAAAAAAATATTGACTAAACTACAAATTTAAACTATTATTTTAATTTTAAGATTTTGCTTTTTATTTTTAAACAGGGTCTCACTGAGCTTCCCAGGTTGGCCTTGTACTTGCTCTGTAGCCTAGCAGACCTCTATCTTTGTGATCTCCTGCCTCAGCCTCCCAAGTAGCTGGGGTTATAGGCCTGTGCTTTTAGATCCACGTAATGCTATATATTTGAGGCAAAACTCAAGTGTTTAAGATAAATTCATAAAGTGTCTTTTCTTCTTTAGGGTAACCTTCAGTTGCTGCAGAACTGCCTTGCAGTTTTAAATGGAGACACATCAGGGCTGGAGAGATGGCTTAGCGGTTAAGTGCTTGCCTGTGAAGCCTAAGGACCCCGGTTCAAGGCTCGGTTCCCCAGGTCCCACGTTAGCCAGATGCACAAGGGGGTGCACGCCTTTGGAGTTCGTTGTGGGGTGTTGTGAGGATTAATAAATGTTGGTACTGTGCTTTGGAAATGTGAAGGTCTGTGTAAGTGCTAAGAAACAGCAAGTCCAGAGCCAAAAGCTGGATTTCTCCACTGTCGTGTTACAAGATGCCGTCTTCTGGGGAAGGAGGTGGAACGTATCATAAATTTCATGAGAAACTTTTGGAGGCAGCACATCAGAGACTGGCAAGTGCTTCATGTATACTTTTTTTTTTTCCCCTAAGGTAGGGTCTCACTCTAGCCCAGGCCGACCTAGAATTTACTATGTTGTCTCAGGGTGGCCTCAAACTCATAGCAATGTTCCTACCTCTGCCTCCCAAGTGCTGGGATTAAAGGCGTGTGTCGCCACAACTGGCCTAATGTATACATTACTAAGTGCACTCACTACACGTGGCCTTAACCCTAACAAAGACTGCAGATAATGTGCTGCTCTGTCAAGCACAGTCTGCCTCTAGCTCACTGCTGTTGAATAGTCCCTGATAGAAATAGCTGCTCTAATCCAGGCATGGTGGCACATGCCTTTAATCCCACTACTTGGGAGGTAGAAGTAGGATCACTGAGTTCAAGGCCATGGTGAGACTACATAGTAAATTCCAGGTCAGCCTGGGCTAGAGTGAGATCCTACCTAAAAAAAAAAAAGCTCTGGGCTTGGAGAGATGGCTCAGTGGTGAAAGGCACACCCCAAGCTTGCTCGGGGAGTTCAGGTCCCCGGCACTCCCGTAAAGCCTGACGCAGTGGCTCATACATTCAAATCCCACTGTACCTACAACAATGGGAGGTAGAGTCAGAACCTCAAAGCTTGTGGGCCAGCTAGTCTGGCCTTCATAGCTTTTAACAAGAGACCCTGTCTATCTCAGAGAGGACCAACATTCCAAAGTTTTCCACTCACTTCCCCATAGGTAGTGTGGAATGATAAACACCAATTTTAAAGCAAACCTGGAGAGATGGCTTTGTTCTTAAAGGCACTTGCTTGCAAAGTTGTCCCCAGTTCAATTCTCCAGTACCCAAGCCAGATGCACCAAGCTGTGCATACATGTCAAGTTCATTTGCACTGGCAAGAGCCCCTAGCATGCGTGGTGGCGCTTTAATCCCAGGCAAGAGATAGGAGGATCGCTGTGAGTTCAAGGCCAGCCTTAGACTACATGGTGAACTCCAGGTCAGCCAGGGCTAGAGCGAGATCCTACCTCGGAAGAAAGTATAACTGCATGTTGATCGCATATGGAGACAAAAGAAATTCTGTATTCAGACAAAATGGCAAATGTCTTGGGGTACAGCTGGTACAGCATGGTTTTACCTAGTAGGAAGCCATGGTAAGGAGCTAAGGAATCGGAGGAGGCAGAGGTAGGAGGTCACCATGAGTTCGAGGCCAGCCTGAGATGACAGATTGAATTCCAGATCAGCCTGGGTGACAGTGAGACTCTACTGCTCAAAAGGAAAGAGAAAGTCCTAAGAACAGCATGAGATACTTGGCTAATCGGAAGGGTCATCGTTGTGGGGCCACCACGCCCTGCATTTTTTATTTTATTTATTTATTTTTTTGCTGAACACAAATCAGATCCTTGTCTGTGGGTCCACAGACGCTGGCCAGATCCTTGTCGGGTGGGCGGGTTTTCTTGGAGGGGCGTGGTGTATGCAGATTAGGAAGAGCGCAGAGGATGCAGGTCTCCGTGGTCGCGGGCCTCCGCGTCCTGCCTGGACGAGATGAGGCGGAACGAGGGCTTTGGCGGGTGTGGAGTGAGACCAGAGCTCGGGAGTGTGCGTTGAGAAGTGGCGTGCGGACGACCTGACCGGTGGACCGTGAATTTGGAGGGCCGCGGGTGGCGTGGTGAGCGTGCGTGCGGGAAGAGCAAGTCGCGCTTACTAGGCAGGGGAGATTTCATGACCTCGAAGATCGTCTTCCCAATGTGAGGCTTATGCGTTGCATTCAGGTTATGCTGACCCTTGCGATTTCCCTGGATACAGGAAACTGGGCTGTATAATTTATCCCATTGGGGTACTGGTTTCTGCTCAGATCATGTGCATAGGCAGGTTGGTCTTAGGTACCATGAACTGCGCTCAGTTGAGGCTGGAGAAAAGCAGGTGTGCTACGCCTTGTGATGGCCGTTGTTGTTATTGTTACTTGGGAAAAACTGAAAAGTATGGCTCCTACCTAGTGCAAAAGAACTCATGCTGAACCTCTATAGGTCATCAATCCAGCGCATTGTTTTATTTTAAATTGTTATGTGTTGGAGAGATCAGTTAAGGCCCCTAAAACTTAAGGACCCAGGTGCAGTTCCCCACGACCCATGTAAACCAGATGGCCAAGGTAGTGCATTCCTTTGGAGTTTGCATTGTCTACAGGCCCTAGCACGCCCATTCTCTCTCAAATAAATAAATAGGTATGTATGTTTGTATATATGTGTGTATATATATATATATATATATATATATATATATATATATATATATATATATATATATATATATATATATATATAAATGTTGAAGTGGCGCACGCTTTAGTCCCAACACTACTGAGGCAGAGACGAGTCACCTTGAGTTGGAGGACCCCTGAGATGACATAATGAGCTTCAGGTCAGCCTGGGTTAGAGTGAGTTCCCACCTTGACAAAAACAAAACAGTGAATTTAAGGTCAGGTTTGCGCTCTTTCCTGGTTTAGCTGTTTGAAGACAAAGTCTATTTTAGGTTAGGACGATTATGTAGTAACACAAAGGGTTAGGGTTAGTGGGTTGCAGGAATTTCTCCGTTTTATTCTCTGCGTTCCCCGTGTTCATCAGTTACCCTTGTGTACTAATGAACACTTTTAACAGTTGTGCTGTGGTCTGGGTAGTAAGTCGCCTATTTTTATTTTATTTTATTAAGATCTCAATTTATAACCTATGTATACATAACCAAACACAGATAAAGAGAGAACGGGCATGACAAAGCCACTTTGTGTATCAGGCTTTTAAGTGAGCAGTGGAAAATTGAACCCAGGCAGACATTGGCCTTTAATACCTGAGCCATTTCTTCAGACCTCTTTTTTTTTTTTTTTTTCCTGATGTAGGGTCTCACTCTACCCTAGGCTGACCTGAAATTCAGTATGTATTCTCAGGCTGAACTCGAAAGCACCTCTGCCTCCAGAGTGATGACACAGACTAAAGGCCTGTGCTACCCCACCAGGCTTCAAGCATTACTTTGTTTGTTTAATCTTTTCGTTGGTGCACTCTTCTTGTCCCTTATTATTATTTTTTTTTATTGTTTGTTTTGTTATTTCGAGATAAGGTCTCACTCTAGCCCAGGCTGTCCTGGAATTCACTATGTAGGCTAAAGATGTTTTTGAATTTATGGCAATCCTCCTACCTCTGCCTCCCAACTACTGGGATTAAAGGCATGCACCACCATACCTGGCCTTGTCCCTCATTTTGCATAAAAGTCTGCTGAGGGGCAAATTCACCACTGCAGTCTCAAGCCTGAAAGGGCCTTGCAATCTCTTCACTGCTTGACCCCAATAAAGCAGTCTGTAGCCATTTGCTGTGTGGTTTCATGTCTCATTCATGTCACCCTAGTTGGTTCTGATCAACTCAGATCTAACAAGGCGTAGAGTGAGTTCAGGACCACCCTGGGCTACAGAGTGAGTTCCAGACCAGCCTGGGCTGGAGTGAGATCCTACCTCAAGACAAAAAAAAAAAAAAAAAAAGCCTTTGTGTGGCTGGGAGGCCATAGACTCTAGAAAAGAAGCTATAATTGATGTTTGGCTGAATGGATACGGTATGCCTATCAAACTGCTTTCTCTAATGTTTTATTTATTTATTCATTCATTTCAGAGAGATTGACAGAGACAAAGAATTAATGGGCATGCCAGGGCCTCTTAGCTACTGTAAGCAAACTCCAGACACATAAACCGCCTTGTGCATGGGAATTGAACCTGGGTCCTTAGGCTTTGCAGGTAAGCACTTTAACTGCTAAGCCATCTCTTCAGCCCCAAACTGCTTTCTAAATATTCATTTTTTATTATATATCAAATATTAGTGCTGCTTCCAGCTCTGGTCAGTTTCTTTTTGTAGTTGGCAACAATTAGTGGGGAGACTCAAAACACGGTAAAGTCCTGAAATGAAGTGACTGTGGGCCGGGTGTGGTGGTGCACACCTTCAATCCCAGCACTTGGGAGGCAGAGGTAGAAGGATCGCGGTGAGTTCAAGGCCACCCTGAGACTACATTGTGAATTGCAGGTCAGCCTTGGCTACAGTGAGACCTTCCCTCGAAAAGTCAAAAATAAATAAAATAAAACTAAGGCCTGGCATGGTTGAACATGCCTTTATTCCCAGAATTTGGGATTAAAGGGGTGCGCACCACGTCCACCTGAAACTATGATTGAATCTCCGACTAAGGAAAGCCTCCCCAGAGGTAAACCGACACAGCCGAATTCCTGCAGAGCTGTTGGTCTCAACGTGGATCTTGTTAGAAAATCTTCCCACTCCTGCTAAGGCTGGACCGAAAAGGGAACAAAATGTAACTCAACAGGAAGGAAACAAGGAAATAGATCCCTAAGATAACACAACTACCAGTAGCTAAATACGTCTGTTCATTAGCAGACCAGGGCAGGGTGAAAACGCAATCCTCCACCACCACAAATTATGCACTTGAGTTTAGATGGCAGTGACCTTGGGATGACTCAGGAGACACCATGACGCAGAGAAGTGACAGGGGAGTGCTCAGCACTGAAATATCTCAATCACACCTTCCATGGTTCAGGGTCCATTGTGGAAGAGGTGTTGGAAAGAATGTAAGAGCCAAAGGAAGGGCAGGACTCCTTACAGCGTGCTCCTCCAGACACAAAATGGCCTAGATATCCATGACCTCACAGTGCCTGACACTACTTGCACAAGACTATCAATCATAACAGGAAGAAAAGATATATGACATCAAAATAAAAGAGACTGAGAGGGGGAAGGGATATGATGGAGAGTGGAGTTTGAAGGGGGAAAGTGGGGGGAGGGAGGGGCTTACCATAGTGCCCCAGCCAGCAGGGAGTTAAACAAGGACCCGAGGGGAAATTAACCTGGATGAGAGACAAGAGACACAAAGAAGGAGACCAAGTCTACAGTCTGATCCAAGTCTCAAATTTATTCAGGCAAGCACAAGCTTATATACAGGAAACAAAACTTTCTCAACAATGCCTATGTGCCTAAAGTCTACTCCACAAATGCCTCTGTATCTGAAGTCTGTTCACCAAGGCCGTACGATAAGGCGTCTGTGCCAGGATATCCAAGACCAGCTACAGTTCACACGGTCAAAGAGCAGCTACAGCTCCCGACATCTCCCCCTTCTTTATTTATTAAAAGAAGCGACTGTGCCTGTCTTAGGTTGTCAGAGGCAGAAAAACATCCTTACCCTTCATTGGACAAACATATTATCCTTCAATATGTGCCCTGAGGTTGGATACCTCCTCCCCCCATCTTACCCATTTCTGGCTACCAGCCAGACAAAATTCAGGGAGAAATAGGATGAAGTCTGAGGGAGCCAAGGACGTTCTCTCTCTCTCTCTCTCTCTCTCTCTCTCTCTCTCTCTATATATATATATATATATATATATATATATATATATTTTTTTTTTTTTTTTTTTTTGGTTTTTCGAGGTAGGGTCTCATTTTGGCTCAGGCTGACCTGGAATTCACTATGTAGTCTCAGGGTGGCCTCGAACGCTCAGTGATCCTCCTACCTCTGCCTCCCGAGTGCTGGGATTAAAGGCGTGCGCCGGCGTGCTCTATATTGCATACCTCTGACCTCTGTGCGAACATTCACAATAGACTTCATTAGACATTTGAGGAAAATAGGCAATAGGCATAAGAGAAGCAGAAAGCAAACTCCCACAGCTGCAAAGCTGCCTATCTATGAACTAAAAGAGTTCCAACCAGGCAACACAGACTTAATTCCAGCAAGTAAATCATTAGAAGCCTTGGTGGCATTAAAATCAACATGACTGTTCTGTATAGCTAGAATTTCTGAATGTAAACTAACCAAATCTAACGAAATGTTATCATGGTGACAAATTTCTTCCAAGTGCATTTTGACCTTTACCCAATTTTCATAACTAGCATTGTAAGTTTTAGAGGTGATGCAGATCCATTGGTAATCTGTATGGCATTCCAATCAAGCTCTGTAATTTTATTTGAGGAACTTTAAACAAATTTATTTTAAGCAAACTGTATGACCACAGGAACACAAGGTGTAGACAGTCTATTCCCCCTGTATTTCTCCCTCTCATGAGAAGACACTCTAACTGCTTTAGGGGACTGGGTCAAAGACATCAGTTAGATCATTTACTATTTCCTGCTGAATGGGACACAAAGTGAGGACTTGTTGCAGTTAGAGAGTCTCTCTCAGAGAAGGGAACTACTTTAATGGACCCCAGAGTGTAGGCAGATAGTCTTGAAAGAGAACAATGGAAAGAAAGTATAAAAGTAAGGAGTTAATGAGAAGTGAGCACACAGCAAACTGGTCTTTTTGGAGGTCAAGGGAATCCAGGTAGACAGGCTTGGATCATCTCAGGACCAGCTGAGGATGAGCTGGCTGAGATTTTCTTTGAGAACCGTTCATTAAATGGCACAGTAGTATTTAACATGGCTTGTAAAACAGATGAGATGTTAGGAGCATTATCAGAAACATATACACAACATTTAATCTTGATAATAAAGAGTTATTGGGTGCTATTAAAGGCTATACAAATATATATATATATATATATTTGGTCTCAGAACTTATTTATATATTTTAGATTTGAAAATAACCCTTTGAACATCTATAGTTGTTTTTCTTTATTATAGAATTAGAACTATGGGGAAAAGATGTCTTAATGTTTGTTTGTTTCCCCTCTTGAAAAGCTCTTGTGTTACTTAGTAGGCCATTCATATATCTAAGGTATTTTTTATCTTTGGTTATACATTTCTTTCTGAGTGTTTAAGGCCATGCAGATAGCCAAAAGTTAATTATGGGTTAATTTTGGAGGTCATTAATGGCTCTCCAAACAGACTTTAGGGACACAGGAGTAGCCCCATAGCTTATTGGTGTCTTTTGACTGTTAGGATGAGTCAGGGCCATGCTGGCCAAGTAGTTTTCCCTTCTTTGGGAAGTCAGGAGGACTGACTGCTCCTCAATTGTGACTCTCCTGTTTCACATTGTACACCAGTTTTGTTTGGGTCTCCATATCCTCCCTGCTCAGGAAGACAGGTGACTTACCAGGGGGCCAGTGTAGCAAGCAGTCACCAGATGCGCAGCCCCCTCTTGCCCGCTTGACCTGGGAGTGTCCCTGAGACACCAGGGAAAACCGCCCAGTAACTTCTTACTTTTGCACCGCGAAGCCAGAGGAGAGTGCGAACGCAGTCCCCACTACCACAAATTATGCAGTCGAGTTTCCCGCATTTGGGGAAATCGCAGGGGTCAGCACATCCGGAGTGCAATGGATAAGCCTCGCCCTGGGAAAACCACCTTCTTGATCATGGTGTCTCCCCTGCCAGGTAAGTATGAGGTCACCAGCCCCAACGCACGCCCACCACGCCGCCAGACCCCCTCGCAACTCACGGTCGCTCGCCCTCCGGCCGTCTGCATGCAGCTTCATCCCGCACACTCCCGTGCTCGGCTCGCACTCTACACCCAAGCCTTCTTCCCGCCACATACGGCCCATGAAGGACGCGGAGGCCCGCGACCACGGAGACCGGCAGCCTCCGCGCCGACCTAATCTGCATGCACCCCGCCCCTCCTAGAGACCCCGCCCACCCGGCAAGGATCTGGCCGGCTTCTGTGGACCCACAGAGGGCGCATTGACGCCACTGAGTTGTTTTTAGCAAAAAAACGTGCAGGCCGTGGTGGCGCCAGATCGGTACCATGAGGCTTAC
This sequence comes from Jaculus jaculus, assembly GCF_020740685.1. NCBI lineage: Eukaryota > Metazoa > Chordata > Mammalia > Rodentia > Dipodidae > Jaculus > Jaculus jaculus. Next base: position 84,514,357 of record NC_059108.1, on the reverse strand, counting down.
ATCTTGTCAGAGGTGGAAGCTCAGAAGAGTTCACATCACACTGAGTTGCTTTGTCAATTCTGCACTTCAGGTCATCCTGCTTGGCCATGGTCGCTTTCTTCTGGAACCTGGCACACGTGCCTGCACAGCCCTCCTTCCCCATTACTCTGGGGGCCACAGCAGTGCTGGCATTTGTGCCCCACTCCAGCTTGCTCCTTGTCACAGCATGACCGCCTGACACCTGGGGAGGGAGAGAGTGCTCCGACTCCCAGCTTATCACCCTGCGCACCTGTCGATAAAGCCTGCCCTTGTGCACAATCACCCTCTAACTTCTTGAATATGCTCTACCTCATCTCCATTTCTTCACCTGTGCAGTGCACCCTACTCTTGATCTTATCTGAGCCCCTTTTCCTTGTTACTGTCTGCACAGTGGCTGGCCTGTCTGACATTGGCTCTTTGTGGAGTGCAGAATGCTGACCTGCCCCTAGAAGCCCTTTCTGGGGAAGATCACCCTGGACTTCTCTATTGACTTTTTTTCTGGACTTCAAGGCTCTGTCAGACAGTCTCACCGCCGTGGTGGCGCCCCCAAACCATGACCCTTCCGAGGACTCAAGTATCTCATGCTGTTCTTAGGACACATCACTTTCTCTTTTTTTTCACACTCTCTTTTCTTTGGAGCAGTAGGGTCTCACTGTCGCCCAGGCTGATCTGGAATGCAATTTCTAGTCCCAGGCTGGCCTCGAACTCATGGCGACCTCCTACCTCTTCCTCTGATTCCTTAGCCCCTTACCATGGATCCTGCTTGCTAAAACCATGCTGTACCAGCTGTACCCCAAGACATTTGGCATTCGGTTTGAATAAAGAATCAACATGCACTTATACTTTCTTCCGAGGTAGGATCTCGCTCTAGCCCCGGCTGACCTGGAGTTCACCATGAATTAGTAGTCTAAGGCTGGCCTTGAACTCACAGTGATCCTCCTATCTCTTGCCTGGGATTAAAGCGCCACCACGCATGCTAGGGGCTCTTGCCAGTGCAAATGAACTTGACACGTATGCACAGCTTGGTGCATCTGGCTTGGGTGCTGGAGAATTGAACTGGGGCTGACTTTGCAAGCAAGTGCCTTTAAGCACTAAGCCATCTCTCCCGCTTTGCTTTAAAATTGGTGTTTGTCATTCCACACTACCTATGGGGAAGTGAGTGGAAAACTTTGGAGTGTTGGAACTCTCTGAGACAGACAGGGTCTCTTCTTGTTTAAAGCTATGAAGGCCAGACTAGCTGGCCCACAAGCTTTGAGGTTCTCCTGATTCTCCCTCCCATTGTTGTAGGTACATTGGGATTTTGAAAGTCTGAGCCACTGTGTCAGGCTTTACAGGAGTGCCAGGGGCCTGAACTCTGTAAGCAAGCTTGGGGTGTGCCTTTCACCACTGAACCATCTCTCCAACACCAGAGCAGGGTTTTGTTTTTGTTTTTGTTTTAGGTATGGTCTCCCTCTAGCCCTGGCTGACCTGGGATTCACTATGTAGTCTCACGGTGGCCTTGAACTCAGTGGTCCTACTTCTGCCCTTCAGTGTGGTGTGGGCTGTTCTGAGAGGCCCCATGTAATGGGCCTGGAACCTTCCAGTTGTGATTGGCAGTCTGAGGAGGAGGAGGGGACTGAAGCTCACAGCAAGTCTGAACAATCATGTGAAGTCCATGAAGAGGTCCCGTGTGACCTGAGCCACACTGAGAAGTCACCCTGGAGCAGAAGTTGACTGCCTCATCCATGTTAGTGGCCTGCTTGTGTAAGGGCCAGTGGCTCTCTGAGGAGCCTGGCTTTCCCTCGCCATCCCTGATCTTTACCTTTGACCTCAGGTGCCTACTACCATGCTGGATGACCCCTGCCTTTCCTTCTAGATCTTCCTTCCATGTGAGGATTTCCACATGTCTCACTGCATGTTTTTCTGGCTTCTACCCAAATGAACCTGACCTCTGGCTTCCCCTATAGAGAAAGGTGACTGGACATCGAGAGCAGTGCTACATCCATTCCTTTCTTTGCCATGGTCAACTCTAGACCAGTGCTTGACCTCACACCTTTGTTTCCTACAACTCCACCAATGTGGGCCCATAGAACTTTGGCTCTCAGCTCATACGTAATGTCCTTATAGTAAGAAGGTCCATACTGCATCCCCCCCCCCCACTTTCCTGGTTAGGTGTTCCATATAGCCCACCCGGAACCTCACTGAATCTCTGGTAAATCACATAAGGCTTTGCCATATTCTCAGGCATAACTTTCTCAAACAAATGGGTGTTTTCCTCAGAAGTCTTCCCGAATTCTCCAGGAGATGTATGGCCCTTTTCTCCTCTCCTTTTGTCAGGAACAACAGAACTGGGAGGTGAGCTTGTAAACAGGCTTCGTGGGAGGTCTCCCTCCACAGCACTGCCTCTTCTCAAGCACACACGAAAACCATCACCTGGCCAGGGAATGTCTGCAGCATTGACAGCAGGAGCTGGTGAGCTTGGGAGTCTGTCTTGTTCTGTGGTCATGTTTTCAACCTGTGCATGATGAGTCTTATTTGTTTCCTTTCTTTCAAAGCCATTAGAAGACTGGGACTGTGGTGTTTGATGATAAACTGGAAATCCAGGCCACTGGTGAGCAGGGACAGGCCATGGAGACTGCCCCACTGGAAAGGAGGGATGGAGGCCAAGCGCACAAACCATGGATGAGACAGACTTCCATTGCTGAAAAGTAGAAGCAGAATACAAGCCAGTTACTTCTCTGCATCTCATATCCAGTACAATATTCCTCCACCCCTATGACCACTCCAGTGGCTTAAGTAGTTATCAGGTGAAAATCTATGCCTCCTGCTTCCTTGAGATCCCGTGTAACCATGAGGAGGACAAGTACCCAAACAATGGCGCCTGCCAAGTGCCTCACTATCTCACTATGGTTTTTTGAATTTAATTTTAGTTTGTGACATTAATTTATTTTTTTATTAATGAGTTTTGTATGCAGTGAATACAGTCAAGTTGGTACCATTGTTAGCCTCTTCCCTGTGAGTCCTCCACCTCCTGGCCCCTGCATTATGATATCAATTTTTTATGGTAGAGTCTCAGTCTAGTCTCATGCTGGCCTCAAACTCAGTGATCCTATCTCTCTGCCTCCCCAGTGCTAGCCTGTGCCAGCATACTCTGCAATGGTGTGATCATTCTTGCCCCCTTCTCTTGCCTATGAAGCCAACAGACCCCAGTTTGAGGCTCAATTCCCAAGGACCCACATTAGCCAGATGCACAAAGGGGCACAAGTGTCTGGAGTTCATTTGAATAAGTGTGCCACTTATTCTCTATCTGCCTCTTTCCCTCTCTCTCTCTCTGTCAATTTCTTTTTTTTTTTTTTTGACTCAATTACATTTGAGAATTTATTGTCTTTTCTTTTATAAAACAGGGTTAGTTCTTCAAGACAGGTTTGACTCAAACTCCTGGAGGCAAGTAACACTTCCATCTCAGTTGTCCTGGAAGCTCGGCTTACAGGCCTGGGCCATTGTGGCCACCTGTTGTCCAGTTCTTCTTTTGCTTTTTGGTTTCCTGAGTTGTTCCTTCAGAAATCAAATGCCTTAGTCAACTCTTCAGGGGTCACAGGGCATCATTCAAGTGATCCAAGGGGGCCTTCAGAACGTGTCAGTTCCGACTTGCTCCAGACATATGAATCTTCCTCCCCTGGGTACAACTCAGGGTCCTCATAAGTCTCCAGATCAGTACCATCAGGCTCACTTCCTGTCAGAGGTGGATCCTCAGAAGTGCTCATGGCACATGGAGTTCTGTTTTCAAATCTGGTGCCAGGCCATCCTTCATCACCACCATGGATTTCATCTGGTGTGTGCCACACGTTCCTGCACACTCCTTCTTCCCCTTCACTCACGAGGTCCCAGGGGTGTCCTGCAAGCACTTCTCTGCCCCTATAGGAATGGGACTGGGGTCTCCATCTCCATTCTGCTGGAGCACATCCTGCATGGAAGGCGGAGTAGTGTTGTTTCCAGTGATGCACGGGTTCATTTCTGCAGATGTTTTCTTTTCCAGGCTGATGTCTGCTCAGAGATGGGAAGATGCTCAGTGGCTTGTGGTGCAGACCTGTGAACTCTGAGGCAGAAGCTGCTCTAGCTCTCTGTCAATTTCTAATAAATAAATTAAAATTAAAAATTAAAAAAAATTTCAACGTCAGTCTGGGCTCAAGTGAGGCCCTACCTCAAAACAACAACAATATATATACACACTTTCAAGGTTGGCCTATGTTTCATAGTGAGACACAGTCTCAAGAAGACCTACTTACTGCTATTCCTGCTCAGGTAAACACTACAGAAAAGCAATGTCATCGATTTCTCCAGACCATCTTCTCTCATACAAACAATAATAGTCCACTGTTTTGTTGTGTTTGTGTTGTTTTGAAGCCTAGTCTCACATAACCTGGGATGGCTTGAATGTAATGAAGCTGAGATAACCTTGATTTCCTGAGCCTCTTGTTTCTACCACCCATACCCTGGGATTAGACATGTACCACAATGCTCAGCTAGTTGCCCACAATGGACACCAAGATTCAACCAACTTCTCCTTGAAACTATGAGAAATAGTTGGTCTGTACACACTGGTCATTTTTACCTAAAACACCTTAACAGGTACCTATGTAGCATTCTCACTGTAGTAAGTAACCTAGAGATGTCACAGGAAGATTGTGTACATTGCGAGTACATACTGACATTTCAGAAAGGACTGGAAATCATTTGGGTTTTAGGTTCTCCTATATTTACCCTAACTTTCAATGTTTGCTTACAAATAAAGGGATGTAAGGGTGAGTGTAGGATATTATTGGAGACCGGAGACCATGATAAAGTGGAAGGGATGGGAGGTGAAGGAAGCAAGAATCAAAGGAAATAGGAGGTATGACACACAAAAGGAGGCTATGCTAGGAGGAGGGCACAAGGGCAGAGGGTGATGGAGGACAGGGGAAGGAAGACAAAACCAAATCTACTCAAAATACCATAATGAGCTTGGCCGGATGGCGTATGTCTTTAATCCCAGCCACTTGGGATGCAGAGGTAGAAGGGTCACTGTGAGCTCAAGGCCAACCTGAGACTACATAATGAATTGCAGGTCAGCCTGGGATAGAGTGAAACCCTGCCTGAAAAAACAAAGTATGGGGGCTGGAGAGATGGCTTAGCGGTTAAGCGCTTGCCTGTGAAGCCTAAGGACCCCGGTTTGAGGCGTGGTTCCCCAGGTCCCACGTTAGCCAGATGCACAAGGGGGCGCACGTATCTGGAGTTCATTTGCAGTGGCTGGAAGCCCTGGCGCGCCCATCCTCTCTCTCTCCCTCTATCTGTCTTTCTCCCTGTGTCTGTCACTCTCAAATAAATAAATAAATAATGAACAAAAAAAAATTAAAAAAAAAAAAAGTATGGGCTGGCTGTGAAGCCTAAAGACCCGAGTTCAATTCCCCAGGTCCCACATGAACGAGATACACAGGTGGTGCATGCATCTGGAGTCAGTTTCTAGTGACTAGAGGTCCTGGCAAGCCTATTCTCTATCTGCCTCTACCTCTGTCTTTCAGATACATAGTTTTGTAAAGAAGGAAACAAAAAAAGAAAGTTGGAAAAAGTTATGCTGTATGCAGCCCTACGGGATAGAAAAATCATCAGTGGTGATAAATAATAGTCAACACTGCAAGCCTTATGATTGGCCAGCCAGGCCCAATGACTGAACAGGTGCAATCATGGCATGTCTGTTCTGGGGGAAACCAATGGCTCCCCAATTGGATTAGAGACCCACGCCTATTGCTGAAAACCTAGTCAGAGGTTAAGAATGGGGAGACCATAAACCCTAGGCATGGAATCCCTGCTGGTGTCCAGCTTAAGGCATATTATCCCCACCAAACTAGCCAGGAGTGGTGATGCAGGACTTCAATCTCAGCACACAAGAGGAAAGGGTAGGAGTATCATCACGAGCTTGAGGTCACCCTGAGACTACATAATGAATTTCATGTCAGCCTTGAAAAAGTTTTAAAAAATCAAACACAAAATCGAAGCATGAATTTCAATTATGGGTATTTTCCAGCCCCAACAGGCTTGCAACATAAGAATGGGGTCCTGTACCTGCCCAGTAGTGTTTACTTGAGATTCTAGTTACACTGGAGGTCAAAGCAGACTGTCATTGTCTCAAGGTCAGACTGTTGCTAAACATAGACACCCCCATTGCAAAGGATCAGGACACCCTGACTCCTCCCTGCCCATGAAGCAGCCCCTGGGAACACCCCTGCACACTGCAGGCATGCCTGTATCACCAGCCTGTCTCTGCCCCATCAAGTCAGGAGTTCCTCCACATAGCCAGGCATAAACTACACCCCAAAGCCACATCCACAGCCCTCTGGCACTGATTTTCAAAAGTGGGTCTTTAACCATATCTCTTTAAGTCTCTTACCTGCAGCTAGTTGTGGTGGCACACACCTTTAATCCCAACACTCAGAAGGTAGAGGAAGGAGGATCACAGTGCGTTCAAGGCCAGCCTGACACTACACAGTGAATTCCAGGTCAGCCTGGGCTAGTAAGACACTATCTCCAACTAAAGAAAAAAAAAATCCCTTACCTGCCCCTATACAGAAGGGATTGGGAACTCCATCTCCATTCTGCTGGAGCACACCCTGCATGTAAGACATGCCAGGGATGAAGGGGTTCATTTCTGAAGATGTTTTATTTTCCAGGCTGAAGGACAAGTTTTCAGAACAGGACAGTCAATAATGTCCTATAAATGGATGCTACGATGTAGCCATATGCCTCCTGAACTCTCTAGGCAGGGACCTGTCTGCATCTTTTACCTCTGCCAAACCCATGGTTCCTGTCTTCCATCTGGGCTGGAGAGATGGCTTAGGGGTTAAGGCACTTGCTTGCAAACCAAAGAACCCAGGTTCAATTCCACACATAAGCTAAGTGCACAAGGTCATTAATGTGTCTGGAGTTTGTATGCACTGTCTGGAGGCCCCGGAGTGCTGTTCTCTCTCTGTCGTCTGCCTTTTCTCTCTCTCTAATAAAGAAATTTAAAAAATATTAAAAACAGTTCAAGGCCAACAATGGACTATATGGGTAGACCTTCTTACCAAATAATAAATAAACCAGCTCAGAACAGGGTGTGGTGGCACGCCTTTAATTCTAGAACTGGGGAGACACAGTTCAGAGGGTTACTGTGACTTCCAGGCCAGCCTTGAACTACAGGGTGAATTTCAGATCAGCCTGAGTTAGAGTGAAACTCTACCAGGAAAACAACAACAACAACAAAAATACAAAAAAAAAAAAAAAAAAAAAAAAACCAACAAAAAACAATATACCAAAAACAGCCCAGAGATGGGATGGGGTCAGGGATATGACTCAAGCCTGCTATCCCAACACTGGGCACACCCTCCAATGCTCTACTCCTGAGGGACACCTGAACCTTAAACAGGCCTGGGCCATTTTGAGACCTTGTCTTAAAAACCATGGTGGTTCTCTTCCCTCCTTGCTTGCAAATAAATAAGTAAAAATATTTTGAGCCAGGCATGGTGGCGCATGCGTTTAATCACAGCACTCGGGAGGCAGAGGTAGGAGGATCGCCGTGAGTTCAAGGCCACCCTGAGACTCCGTAGTGAATTCCAGGTCAGCCTGGGCTAGAGTGAGACCCTACCTCAAAAAACTAAAAAAAAAAATTTTTTTTTGAAGAGAGGGAGGGCTGGAGAAATGGCTCTGCAATTAAAGCAGTACCCACATAAACCACATGCACAAAGTGTCACATGAATCTGGAGTTTGCAGAGTCTGGACACCCTAGCACATCCATTCTGTCTCTCTGCTTGCAAATAAATGAAAATATTAAAAAGAAAAAAACATGGGCCCTGTAGATAGTGGGGGGGGGGGACCAGAATGAAAGTTGTTTTTATAAAAACGTATTTAGGATTAACAAACAAAAGGTCCATAAAATGAAAAAAAGCAAAGGTAAGTGAAATAAAACACAGGGATGGAGAGATGGTTTAGTGGTTAATGCACTTGCCTTTGAAACATAAGGATTCAGATTCAATGCCTCAGTAGCTATGTAAGCCAGATGCACAAGGTGGTTCAGGCATCTGGAGTTTGTTTGCACTAGCTTGAGGCCCTGGTGTGCCCATTCTCTCCATCTATCTTCCTCTTAAGCCCACTCTCTCAAATAAATAAAAAATATATTTTTTAAAAATAAATAAACCAATTGTGGTGGAGCACATCTTTAATCCCAATGCCTGGGAGGCAGAGGTAGGAGGACTGCCCTGAGTTCAAGGTCACCATGAGACTACTTTGTGAGTTCCAGGTCAGCCTGGGCTAAGGTGCGACCCTACCTGGAAAAAAAAAATAAACATAAAAGAATAAATAAAACATTGGACTAAAGTGAGATCATAACTTGACAATCAGAAAATAAAAACAGAGCGGGGTGTGACGATGCATGCCTTTAATCCTAGCACAGAAAAGGTCGATCACTGTGAGTTTGAGGCCACCCTGAGACTAAAGAATGGATTCCAGGTAAGCCTGAGCTAGAATGAAACCCTAATTCAGAAAAAAGAAAAAAAATAGAGCCAGGCGTGGCCATACATGCCTCTAATCCCAGCAGTGAGGATACAGATGTAGGAGGATCTCTCTCCGAGCATTCAAGTACAGGCAGGGACTACATAGTAAATTCCAGATTAGCCTGGCCTAGGGTGGGATCCTGCCTCAAAAATTTAAATAAAATAAAACAAATTTTGAATATAGATAGGGGTATAATGCTTGTCCATTCCCCTAACCCTGATCATAAAAGCAAGGTAGTAAGTCTAGAAGGGTTGCAGAAAGTACTGGGCCCATCTGGGCTACAGGGTGAATTTTAGGTAAAACCCTGCCACAAAAAAAAAATAACACAGCTGGGCATGATAGCATACACCTTTTTTTAAAAAAAAATTCTTTTTACTTATTTATTTGAAAGTGACAGAGAGAGAAAGCGGCAGATAGAGACAGAGAGAATGGGTGCGCCAGGGCCTCCAGCCACTGCAAATGAACTCTAGATACATGCGCCCCTTGTGCATTTGGCTAACGTGGGTCCTGGGGAATCGAGCCTTGAACCAGGTCCTTAGGCTTCACAGACAAGTGCTTAACTGCTAAGCCATCTCTCCAGCCCGATAGCACACACCTTTAATCCCACACTTTGGAGGCAGAGGTAGGAGGATTGCCAGGAGTTTGAGGCCACCCTAAGACTACATAGTGAATTCCAGGTCATCCTGGCCTAGAGTGAGACCCTACCTTGAAAAAAAAAAGTAATAATACAAGATCAGGCATGATGGTGCACTCAAGATGCAGAGGTAGGAGACCTTTGTGAGTTCAAAACCACCATGAGAGTACATACTGAATTCCAGGTCAGTATATGCTACAGCAAGACCCAACCTCAAAAAAAAAAAAAATGATAATAATAATAATAAAATAAATAATACAAACACCTCACAAGCTAATGTCAGATGGTGGAATCTAAGTCATGTGCATAGTGAGCTATGGATATTAAAGTGGCTGGAAAATAAGGACATGATGTAGAGCATTGTGGTCCCAGCCTTTAATCCCAGTACTTGGGAGGCACAGATAGGAGGATTGCTGCCAACTTGAGGCAATCCTGAGACCACTGAGTGAATTCCAGGTCAGACTGGGCTAGTGAGAGAACCTACCTCAAAAAAAAGAAAAAAAGAGGAAGTAAGGCTAGAACGATAGCTCAACAGTTAAAGACATTTGCTCTCAAAACCTGCCAGATAGGATTCATTACCCAGCCACCCACATAAGTCTGAAAACAAATGTGGCCACAGCATCTAGAGTTCTTTAGCAAGGGTAAGAAATACTGGTGCATCCATATCACAAGCATGGAAAAGCAATAAAAAGTAAGCATAAATACGAATAATCAAGGCTGAAGAGATGGCTTAGTGGTTAAGGCGCTTGCCTAGGGACCCAGGTTCAATTCTCCAGGTCCCATGTTACCCATTCACATGGTGGCACATGCATATGGAGTTTATTTGCACTGGCTAGAGGTCCTGGCATGCTCATTTTCTCTGTCTCTGTCTGTCTCTCTCAATAAATAAAACAGTAAAAAAAAACTTTTTTTTTAAGGATAATGAATAATAGAAGGTAGAAGAGCTGGTCATGGAGGCACACACCTTTAATCCCAGCACTCCGGAGGAAAAGGTAGGAGGATCACCACGAGTTCCAGGCCCTCCTGAGACTACATAGTTCCAGATCAGTCTGGGCTAGAGTGAGACTCTACCTAGAAAAACAACAACAAAAACAGCAACCTAGGCCTTGGGTGACCTATGAGTCACAAAGCCAGGCCTATAGGGTTGCATACATACAAGACCCCTCTATGGCCTTGAGAACCCATCCCTCAGCCTCAGCTTCTCCAAAACCCTTGTCTGGGCCTGGGGAGTCTTTCCCTGTTTACCTTGTGTCCCACCATCTACCAAGCAGCCTGTCTACCTGCCTCCAGCCCCCAGCCCTGCCCTGCCCTTACCTGATGTCTGCTCACAGATGAGAAGATGCTCACTGTTGGGCCTCGGGCGTGAGGCCTAGTGGAACTTCCTGAGCCTAGCTGAAGTTTGGCGACCTGTCTCTGGCCAGCTAGGACTCAGCAAGACCCCTAATGGCTTCTGGCCTGCTACTTCCCTGCAGGAGTTGGAATTATCATTTCAATAGTCACAGTTTAAGATTGGCCCTTACCTCTTCCCCCATCCTAAAATCCCCGCCTTCCTCCCCAACATGATATAGGCAACTGCTTTTAACAATAAAGAGAGGTCCTGCTTCCACAAGTCTCCCAACTCAGTGTGGTTTTTCTCTGGTGACTAGGAGAGATTCTGGGTCGTATGACACCCACCCTCCATCTCAACCCCTTGGGAGGAACCAGCAGGCCTGGTCCTTCCTCAGCACTACCTGCCCACTGGCAGAGCCGGGCAGGTCACCAGCTAGTGGCACAGACCAGCCAACTCTGAGCCAGAAGCTGCTCTCCCAGGAACCTCTGCTGTGACTCCGGCTTTTATGCTGCCAGACAGGAACTGATGTGAGGCACCGCCCACACCACGCCCAGCTTGATAGACTCTCACTCTAGGCCAGGCTGGCCTTGAACTCACAGTAATCCTCCTACCTAGGTCTCTGATGCAGTGCTGGGATTAAAGGTGTGAGCTAGCAAGCCTGGCCTACAGTATTTTTGTGTACTGATGTGTGGTCTCACTCTACCGAAGCTGGCCTGGAACTCACCACCTGGATCCTCTGACCTCAGTTGCCCATGTGCTGGGATTAAAGGTTTTAATGAAGACTGGAGAAATGGTTTAGCAATTACAGCATTTGCCTGTGAAACCTTAGTACTCAGGTTTGATTCCCCAGGCCCCATTTAAGCCAGATGCACAAGGGTGTCTGGAGTTCCTAAGCAGTGGCTAGAGGCCCTGGTATGTCCATTCTCTCTTTCTTTCTGTCTTTTTCTCATATATAAAATATTTTTTTAAAAAAGGTTTTATCATTATGCCTGGATAACATACACTTTTATATATTCATTCATTTATTTGAGGGAGAGACAAAGAGAGAAAATGGCCTCCAGCCACTGCAAAGGAACTCCAGACACATGTGCAACCATGTGCCTCTGACTTATGTGGCCTCTGGGGAATGGAACCAGCATCCTTTGGCTCTGCAGACAAACACATTAACCACTAAACCAAGTCTCCAGCCCCCTTACAGGTTTTTTGAGTAGGTCTCACAATGTAGCCCAGGTTAGCCACAAATTTTTACTCCTTTCCAAAACTTCAAACTCTCGTGTGCTGGGATTATAAGTATTTGTTCCTATCCAGACATCCACCACCACCCTTTCACTGTTTTGTTTCATTCAGAGGAGGTGTGCCAATTTAGCCCAGGCTGACCTTGAACTCTAGATCCTTCTGCCAAAGCCTGTCAAGTGTGGGTAAGGATTACCAGCTGCAGAGTCTAGGTCTGCCCTTCTAGAACCCTTTCCTGAGTCCTCTCCCAGTTTTCCCTCTTTGGGGCTGGGGTTCAGCTCAGTGGTTGAGCACTTTTTTAAATATAGTTTTTGCTGTTAAAAAAATATATATATATTTTAAGCTGGGCATGGGAGTACATGCCTTTAATCCCAGCACTAGGGAGGCAGAGGTAGTAGGATCACCATGAGTTTGAGACCTCCCTGAGACTACATAGTAAATTCCAGATCAGCCTGGACCAGAGTGAGACCCTAACTTGAAAATCCAACATATATATATATATCTCCAACATATATATACTATATATATGTTTCATGGAGACAGAGAGACAGAGAGAGAGAGAGAGAGAGAGAGAGAGAGAGAGAGAGAGAGAGAGGGAGGGAGGGACAGAGGGAGGGAGGGAAGCAGAGAATGGGCATACCAGGGCCTCCAACTACTGCTAATGAACTCCAGATGCATGTGCCCCCTGGTGAATCTGGCTTATGTGGGTCCTGGGGAATTGAAACTGGGTACTTCAGCTTTGCAGGCAAGCACCTTAACTGTAAACCATCCCTCTAGCCTGAAGTGGAGGTTTTATGTCTCCACTGCAAAACTGGGTTATATCATCGGCATGTCAGAAATGCATACTTCAAAGAATTTGGGCTGGTAAGGTGTTGTAGGCACACATTTAATTGCAACACTGGGGAGACAGAGGTAGGGAGATCTTTGTCAGTTCAATGCTAGCCTGGGGTACAGAATGAGTTCCTAGGAAGCCTGGAGTGAGACTCTACCTTAAAAGCAACCACAAAAAGGTGGTGCAGGTATTTAGGTTAGATCCACATTATTCTTCGGTCTCAATAAAGCAGCCTGCTGTGTCACCTATGCCTGTAATTTCTACACCTGATAGGCTGAGCCACAGAGTGAGACTCCCATCTTCAAAAATAAAAATAAGGAAGAGGGCCGAGCTTGGTGGCGCACGCCTTTAATACCTGCACTCGGGAGGCAGAGGTAGGAGGATCGCCGTGAGTTCGATGCCACCCTGAGAATACAGAGTGAATGCCAGGTCAGCCTGAGCTAGAGTGAGACCCTACCTTGAAAAAAATAATAATAATAAGGAAGAGGGAGGAAAGAAGAAAGGAAAGGAAAAAGAAAAGAAGACTTTGTGTCCAGTGTATTATCCAGTGTCTATACAAAGCTTTATTCAACCCATGTCTCTTCCCTTAGAACAAAGTCAGTAGAATCAGGATGCTGAAAATCATACCGTGGAAAGAGAACTGGAGAGAGCACTGAAATTCTTTTGTCTCACTCTCTCTTTTTTTTTCTTTTCCTTTCCCTTTATTTTACTATTGTTTTTATTGAAATATATATATTGGTTTTTCAAGATAGGGTCTTCCTCTAGCCCAGGCTGACCTGGAACTCACTGTAATATCAGGGTGGCCTGGAACTCATGGTGAACCTTGTACCTCTGCCTCCAAAGTGCGGGGATTAAAGGTGTATGCCACCATGCCTGGGTTCTTCTTCCTTGTCTTCTTTTTTGTTGTTTGTTTTATGTTTAAGGTAGGGTCTCCCTCTAACTCAGGCATCCCTAGAATTCACTATGTAGTCTCAGGGTGGCCTCAAAGTCATGGTGATCCTCCTACCTCTGCCTCCCAAGTGCTGGGATTAAAGGCATGCACCACCAAGCTTGGTTATTTCCTTTTCAAAATATTATTTACTAGAGAGAGAGGGAGGCAGTGCGGGGAGCCACCTTGCGATTAAGGCCAGCTGTGGACACACAGTGACTTCAAGGCCAGCCTGGGCATGTTGCTATTGTTGGTCATGTAGAGACCCAACCTGGTGGCCTTATGAGTTCTACCACTGAGCATTATTTCCAGCTGCTTTTATTCCTAGGATTTAAAAAATATGCCGGGCGTGGTGGCACACGCCTTTAATCCCAGCCCTTGGGAGGCAAAGGTAGGAGGATTGCCGTGAGTTCGAGGCCACCCCGAGACTCCATAATGAATTCCAGGTCAGCCTGGACTAGTGAGACCCTACCTCGAAAAAACCAAAAAATAAAAAATAAAAAATATTTATTTAGATGGCGGCGTAGGTACCACGCCAAAACAGCCTGGGGGGGGAAGACCAAAAAAAACTCAGCAAAATACACACTTTTACTAAAAAGTGAGGTGTATAGGAAGTTGAGGCGGCAGCGGAGAAGTGGAAGAGTTATAGAGCATCCAGAGCCTGCACAGGCGGGAACAGCGGCTCCGGGGCGGCTCAGCTACCCGCCGCAACCGCGGAGCGGCAGAAAACCGCCGGACTCTCGGCTCGAGCCGCAGGACAAGCCAGGTGCGGGATTTTCCCCTCACACCGCGCTCTCCGCAACTCGGGAAACGTGAGGGGAGAGTGGCAGCGAGCAACGGAGGGAGGAGCAGACCGCGAGGTAAAAGCACACGATACAACCAGAACAGCCGCGGCTCCCTCCCCTCCCCTGCCGCCTGAACCCAGCTCCAGCGAACACAGCAGCAGCCCAGGACCCGGCCACGCCAACTTGGGCTGACGGCGGGACCCAAGCAGGAGCAGAATTTGGCAGCAACTTCAGCGGCTCCAGCACCGGTACCAGTGGCCCCAGCAGCAGCGGACCCAGGAGAGCAGCGGCTTCGGGGTGAGCAGCAGCGGTGGACACGACAACGGCAGCTTCAGCAGTGGTGGGGGCTCCGGCGGTGGCATCTACAACAGCTGCAGAGGCGGCGGCAGCGGCTCAGTTTGCCCCGTAGGAAAAGCAAGTGCCCAGGTCCAGAAATCAGAACAGCAGCCCGACGACCCAGGCAGCAACTTGACTGAGACCACAATCACCCAAGGTAACTGGGATTGCACCAGGGAAGGGTCTCACCTGGTCACAAGCTGACTTGGATACCTCAACAGACCAGAAATCTAAACCTCTTTGTTGATAGAGGATCTGGTCATTATAATAAATACTCTTGCATACATACTCGGGGCTGTTTTTGATGGAATAGGTACAGTGTTTAGCTAAATTTTAGAATCTACCAGTATATTATTCCACTCAGCCTGCTTGAATACTCCTATAGCAGGGAAACTCAACCCCTAAGAACATCTTTGTAGATACTCTGAGAGTCTTAAGAGCCACACCTAATACCTTAAGGTCCTACCCTGAAAATATTTTACACCAAATCAACTGATATAGCTAAGAATACACAGCTAGCTAGAAAATCCAAGCATTAACTTAATCCAAGATGCAAAAATATATACATTATAACACAAGAAACACTAAAAAGCAAGACGATATAAATCCACCTAAAAGTATTAATGCATCAGAAATGTCCTCCAGTGAGAAAGAGTTAGAGGAAATGCCTGAGAAAGAGTTCAAAAGAATAATTATAAATATGTTCAAAGAGGTCAAAGAACACATGAAAACAATCAAAGAAGAAATCAAAGAGGAAATCAAAGAGGAAATCAAAGGAATCAAAGAAGAGGCAGGACACCAATTTAATGAAATAAAGAAGGCAATACAAGACATAAATAGAGAAATAGAAATAATAAAGAAAAACCAGTCAGAATTACTAGCAATGAAGAACACAGTTAATGAAATAAAAAACTCTGTAGAAAATCTCACCAGTAGGATGGATGAGGGAGAGGACAGAATATCTAAGCTAGAAGATCAGGTGGCAGACCTAATGCAGTCCAACAAAGAGAAAGACAAACTTATAGAAAAGTATGAGTGGGAATTTCAAGATATTCGGGACACTATGAAAAGATCCAATATAAGAATTCAGGGCATAGTAGAAGGAGAAGAATTCCACTCCAGAGGCATAGTAGGCATCTTCAACAAAATCATAGAGGAAAATTTTCCCCAAATTGGGAAAGAGGTGCCAATACAGATACAGGAAGCCTTTAGAACCCCAGCCAGACAAAACCCAGAAAGAAACTCTCCTCGCCACATTATACTCAAACTTCCAAACACACAAACCAAAGAAAAAATATTGAAAGCAGTTAGAGAGAAAAATCAAGTTACCTACAAAAGCAAGCCCATCAGGATTACAGCAGATTATTCAACACAAAATTTTAAAGCCAGAAGGGCCTGGAGTGATATATTCCAAGTTCTGAAAGATAACAACTGTCAACCAAGGTTACTTTATCCTGCAAAGTTATCCATCCAAATAGATGGAGAAATAAAGACATTCCATGACAAAAGCAGGTTAAAGGAATATCTGAAGACAAAACCAGCTCTACAGAAAATACTTGATAGAATCCTCCATGCTGAACAAAAGGAAAAGCACACATATAAGGAACCTAGAAAAAACCAGCCATACTCAAATACCAGTTAACAGAAGAGAGCACAGGTAGAACCAGTAACACACACACACACACACAAAAATGGCAAACATAAATACACACCTTTCAATAATATCTCTTAATATCAACGGTCTCAATGCCCCAACGAAAAGACATAGATTTGCAGACTGGGTTAAAAAGCAGGATCCTACAATTTGTTGTCTTCAAGAAACTCACCTTTCTACAAAGGATAGACATTATCTTAGGGTGAAAGGTTGGAAGACGGTGTTTCAAGCAAATGGGCCTAGAAAACAAGCAGGGGTTGCTATCCTAATATCAGACAGGGTGGACTTTAGTCCGAAGTTAGTCAAAAAAGATAAGGAAGGTCACTTTATATTGATTAAGGGCACACTCCAACAGGAGGACATTACAATCCTAAACATATATGCACCTAACATGGGGGCTCCCAAATTCGTCAAACAAACACTATTAGAACTAAGGTCACAGATAACACCAAACACGGTGGTGGTGGGTGACTTTAACACCCCACTCTCATCAATTGACAGGTCATCCAGGGAAAGAATAAACAGAGAGGCATCTGGACTAAATGAGGTCATAGAAGATATGGATCTAACAGATATATACAGGACATTTCATCCAAAGGCTGCAGAATATACATTCTTTTCAGCAGCACATGGAACATTCTCTAAAATAGACCATATATTAGGACACAAAGCAAATCTTAACAAATTCAGGAAAATTGAAATAATTCCTTGCATTCTATCTGACCACAATGGAATTAAACTACAAATCAGTAGCAAGAAAGGCTATAGAGCATACACAAAATCATGGAAGCTAAACAATACACTACTAAATGATGAGTGGGTCAATGAAGAAATCAAAAAGGAAATCAAAAAATTTATAGAGTCAAATGATAATGAGAACACAACATACCAAAATCTCTGGGACACAATGAAGGCAGTTCTAAGAGGTAAATTTATAGCCTTAAGTGCCTATATTAAGAAATTAGAAAGGTCGCAAGTAAACGACCTAATGCTTCGCCTTAAAGCCTTGGAAAAAGAAGAACAAGGCAAACCAAAAAGTAGTAGACGGGAAGAAATAATAAAGATTAGGGCAGAAATTAATGAAATAGAAACAAAAAGAACAATCCAAAGAATTAATGAAACAAAGAGTTGGTTCTTTGAAAGGATAAACAAGATTGATAAACCCTTAGCAAATCTGACCAAAAGAAAGAGAGAAGAGACACAAATTAATAAAATCAGAGATGAACAAGGTAACATCACAACAGATTCCAGAGAAATTCAAAAAATTATAGGGACATACTATAAAAGCATATACTCCACAAAGTATGAAAATCTGAAAGAAATGGATGATTTCCTTGATCTATATGACCTACCTAAATTAAATCAAAATGAGATTAATCACTTAAATAGACCTATAACAAACATGGAGATCCGAGCAGTTATCAATAATCTCCCAACTAAAAAAAGCCCAGGCCCGGATGGATTCACTGCTGAATTTTACCAGACTTTTAAGGAAGAGCTAACACCATTGCTTCTTAAGCTTTTCCAGGAAATAGAAAAAGAAGGAATCCTACCAAACTCCTTCTATGAGGCCAGCATCACCCTGATACCAAAACCAGGCAAAGATAGAACAAAAAAAGAAAATTACAGACCAATCTCCCTCATGAACATAGATGCAAAAATTCTCAACAAAATATTGGCAAACAGAATACAAGAGTATATCAAAAAGATCATTCACCCTGACCAAGTAGGCTTTATCCCAGAGATGCAGGGATGGTTCAACATATGCAAATCTATAAATGTAATACATTACATAAATGGGTTGAAGGACAAAAATCACATGATCATCTCATTAGATGCAGAGAAAGCATTTGACAAAATCCAACATCCCTTCATGATAAAAGTCCTACAGAGACTGGGAATAGAAGGAACATATCTCAATATAATAAAGGCTATTTATGACAAGCCTACAGCCAACATATTACTAAATGGGGAAAAACTGGAAGCTTTTCCACTAAAATCAGGAACAAGACAAGGGTGTCCACTGTCTCCACTTCTATTTAATATAGTTTTGGAAGTCTTAGCCATAGCAATAAGGCAAGAGACACACATAAAAGGGATACAAATTGGAAAGGAAGAAATCAAGCTATCATTATTTGCAGATGACATGATTCTATACATAAAGGACCCTAAAGACTCTACTAGCAAGCTGTTAGAGCTAATCAAAACCTACAGCAATGTAGCAGGATACAAAATAAATACACAGACATCAGTAGCCTTCATATATGCTAACAACAAACACACAGAGGATGAAATCAGAGAATCACTCCCATTCACAATTGCATCAAAAAAAATAAAATACCTTGGAATAAACCTAACTAAGGAAGTAAAGAATCTATACAATGAGAACTTTAAGACACTCAAGCGAGAAATTGCAGAAGACACTAGAAAGTGGAGAAACATCCCTTGTTCCTGGCTTGGAAGAATCAATATCGTGAAAATGGCAATCTTACCTAAAGCAATCTACACATTTAATGCAATCCCTATCAAAATTCCAAAGGCTTTCTTCATGGAAATAGAAAAAACAATCCAAAAATTCATTTGGAATCATAAAAAACCTCAAATATCTAAAATAATACTGAGCAACAAAAAAGAGGCTGGTGGTATCACCATACCTGATTTTAACCTATACTACAGAGCCATAGTAACAAAAACAGCATGGTACTGGCACAAAAACAGACATGTAGATCAGTGGAACAGAATAGAGGACCCAGATGTAAGCCCAAGTAGCTATAGCCACCTGATATTCGATAAAAATGCCAAAAATACTCATTGGAGAAGAGACAGCCTCTTCAGCAAATGGTGTTTTGAAAACTGGATAAATATCTGCAGAAGGATGAAAATAGATTCTTCTCTCTCGCCATGCACAAGAATTAAGTCCAAATGGATTAAAGACCTTAACATCAGACCGGAAACTTTGAAACTGCTAGAGGAAAAAGTAGGGGAAACCCTCCAACATATTGGTCTTGGCAAAGACTTTCTAAATACAACCCCAATTGCTCAGGCAATAAAACCACAGATTAACCACTGGGACCTAATGAAATTACAAAGATTTTGCACCGCAAAGGACACAGTGAAAAAAGCAAAGAGGCAACCTACAGAATGGGAAAAAATCTTCGCCAGCTATATATCTGATAAAGGATTAATATCTAGGATATACAAAGAACTCAAAAAGTTAACTAATAAGGAATCAAACAGGCCAATCAAAAAATGGGCTAAGGAGCTAAATAGAGAGTTCTCAAAGGAAGAAATACGAATGGCATATAAGCACCTAAAAAAATGTTCTACGTCACTAGTCATCAGGGAAATGCAGATTAAAACTACATTGAGATTCCATCTCACTCCTGTCAGATTGGCCACCATCATGAAAACAAATGATCATAAATGTTGGCGGGGATGTGGAAAAAAAGGAACCCTTCTGCACTGCTGGTGGGAATGCAATCTGGTCCAGCCATTGTGGAAAACAGTGTGGAGGTTCCTAAAGCAGCTAGAGATTGATCTACCATATGACCCAGCTATAGCACTCCTAGGCATATATCCAAAGGATTCATCTCATTTCCTTAGAAGTACATGCTCAACCATGTTTGTTGCTGCTCAATTTATAATAGCTGGGAAATGGAACCAGCCTAGATGTCCCTCAACAGATGAGTGGATAATGAAGATGTGGTACATTTATACAATGGAGTTCTACTCAGCGGTAAAGAAAAATGAAGTTATGAAATTTGCAGAAAAATGGATGGACCTGGAAAGTATTATACTAAGTCAGGTAACCCAGGCCCAGAAAGCCAAGCGCCACATGTTCTCCCTCATATGGGGATCCTAGCTACAAATGACTGGGCTTCTGTGTGAGAATGAAAATACTTAGTAGCAGAGGCCAGTAAGTTGAAAAGGAGACATAAAGGGTGGAGAAAGGAAGGGAGGAGGATACTTAATAGGTTGATATTGTATATATGTAATTACAATGATTGTAATGGGGAGGTAATATGATTGAGAATGGAATTTCAAACGGGAAAGTGTGGGGGTGGGGAGGGAGGGAATTACCATGGGATATATTTTATAATCATGGAAAATGTTAATAAAAATTAAAAAAAAAATATTTATTTATTTACTTACATTTAGTGAGAAAGAGAGAGACAGACAGAGAGAATGGGCATGCTGGGGCCTCTAGTTACTGAAAATTCCTGATGCATGTGCCACTTTATACATCAGGCTCTATGTGGGTACTGGGGAATGGAACCCAGGTTGTTAGGGTTTGCAGGCAAGTACCTTAACTGCTGAGCCTCTCTCCACTATGAAACTTTTGTTTTGGTTTTTTGAGGTAGGGTCTCTGCTCTATCCCAGGCTGAACTGGAATTCACTATGTAGTCTCAGGGTGGCCTCAAAATCATAGCAACTCTTCTACCTCTGCCTTTTGAGTCCTGAGATTAAAGGCATGCACCACCATGCCCTGCTCAGCATGAAATTTTTTACATATGTATCCCCATTTCTGTGGGCTGGGACTGAAGTCCTAGGCTCTGGTGAACTTCCTGCTACACCCTCCCAAATATATTAGACTACAGACAAAAATACAAACTTTATCTATTTATTTATTTAGAAACAGGATGCCCGTAGCTCAGGCTGGCCTGTAACTCTGTATACAACTAAAGCTGAACTTGAACACCTTATCCTCCTACCTTAACCTCCCAAGTGCTGGGATTTGATGTGTGTGCCACCACACCTTATTTCTAAACAGACTCTATATTAGTAAAAATAGTTTTTGAGTTGGGCGTGATGGTGCATGCCTTTAATCCCATCACTTGGGAACTTTGAACTTGAGTTCCAGGCCAGCCTGAGACTACATAGTGAATTCCATGTCATCCTGGACTAGAGTGAGATTCTACCTCAAAGAAAAAAAATTGTTTTTGAGCCAGGCATGGTGGTGCATGCCTTTAATTCCAGCACTTGGGAGACAGTAATAGAAGGGTTGCTATGAATTCAAGGCTACCCTGAGAGTACACAATGAATTCCAGGGCAGCCTGGGCTAGAGTGAGATCCTACCTCCAAAAGCCAAAAAATAAAAAAATAATAAAATAAAAAGTTTTTGAGCCCAGCATGGTGGCACATGCCTCTGAGCCCACCACTGGTGATGTTGAAGCAGGAGGTTCACTTGAGGCCAGCATAAGCCACTTCATGGAACTCAGTCTCAAAAAGAAAGAAAGCTTCATCTTGCCAGGGGGGGGGGGGGATGCACACCTTAAATCCCAGACCATAGGAGGCAGGGTTTTAGGATTGCCATGAGTTCAAGGCTACCCTGAGATTATATAATGAATTTCAGGTCAGCCTAGGCTATAGCTAGATCCTAGCTTGAGAAACCAAACAAAAACAACAAAAAAACTTCTTGGGTTGGACAGATGGCTCAGCAGTTAAAGTGCCTACCTTCAAAGCCTACTGAACTGGGTTTGATATCTTGGTACCCATATAATGCAAGATGCACAAAGTGGCACATGCATCTAGAATTCATTTGCAGCAACTGGATGCCCTGGAACACCCGTTCTTTCTGTCTGTTGGTCCCTTCTCTCTGTCTCTCTTTGCTGGTGAATAAGTAAATAAAATCATATGAGGGCTGGAGAGATGGCTTAGTACTTAAGGCACTTGCCTGCAAAGCCTAAGGACCCAGGTTCAATTCCGCAGTAATCACGTAAGTCAGATGCACAAGGTGGCACATGTGTCTGGAGTTCATTTGCGCTCTCTTGCTCTGTAATAAAAAAATAAAATATGTTAAAAATACTTTAGGGCTGGAGAGATGGCTTAGCAGTTAAGCGCTTGCCTGTGAAGCCTAAGGACCCTGGTTCGAGGCTCGATTCCCCAGGACCCACGTTAGCCAGATGCACAAGGGGGCGCACACATCTGGAGTTCCTTTTCAGTGGCTGGAGGCCCTGGCGCGCCCATTCTCTCTATCTACCTGCCTCTGTCTCTCTCTGTCTGTCACTTACAAATAAATAAATAAATAAAATAATTTTTAAAAATACTTTAAAAAATAAAGCTTTTTGCCATGGATTATTGTTTACATTCATGAAAGTTGTTAATAAGAAATAAATTAAATATAACATTTTTTTAAAATAGCTTCTCTTTTCAGATGGTATTGAGCAATGGGGAGATTCAATAGTTACCAAAATGCTGAGAGGTGACAGTGTCATGTTCAGCACTAAGTAAGACAATCTATCACACTCTCCATGATTCAGGGACACCTTTCAAAGAGGTGGCTGAAAGAGTGTAAGAGCCAAAGAAAGGGAAGGAGGGCTTTGCCATACTGTCTTCCAGATACAAAGTCGTGGTGGTTTTCATGACTTCACTTTAGAGACAGGCTGTCATGTACCTGAGGCTGGACAGAAACTCTCTATACAGCTGAAGTTGACCTTGATCTCCTGATCTCAGCAATTCCTACAAAACCTCAGGGGTCCTGCCCCCCATGCCCCTGACTACAGACATTAAAAGTTAATCATACAGGGCCTGGAGAGATGGCTTAGTAGTTAAGGCACTTGTCTGAAAAGCCAAATGACCCATTTTTGATTTCCATGTACCCATGTAAGCCAGATGTACATGGTGGCGCATACGTCTGGATTTATTTGCAGTGGCTAGACAATTTGGTGCTCCCATTCTTTCTCTCCTTCTCTCTTTCTCTACAAAGGAGTTCCTAGGGGTTGAGTTTCCCTGCTATGGGGGTATTCAAGTATGCTGAGTGGAATAAAATACAGGTAGATTCTAAAAGTTAATTAAACACTGTACACATTCAATCAAAAACAGCCCCAAGTATGTATGCAAGAGTAGTTATTATAACAACCAGATCCTCTATCAACAAAGAGGTTAAGATTTCTGCTCTGTTGAGGGATCCAAGTCAGCTTATGACCAAGTGAGACCCTTCCCTGCTGCAATCCCAGTTACCTTGGATGAGTTTGGTCTCAGTCAGGTTGCTGCCTCGGTCATTGGACTGCTGTTCTGGAGCTGGGCACTGGTTTTTCCTGCGGGGCAAACCGAGCCTGGCAACTGTGGCCCTGCAGATCAGCACACCCATTGCTGGAACTGCTGCTGCTAAAGCTGCTGCTGAAGCTGCTGCTGCTGGGTCCATTGCTGCTGCTGCCTCTGCTGCTGCTGCTGTAGCTGCCACTGCTGTAGCCACGCTGCCGCTGAGGCTGCTGCTGCTGGATATGCTGCTGCCTCTGAAGGTGCTGCTGCTGGGTCTGCCACTGCTGCCATTACTGGATCTGCTGCTGCTGGGGCCACTGTTGCCAGTGCTGGAGCCGTTGATGTTGCTGCCGGACTCTACTCCTGCTTGGGTCCCGCTGTCGGCTCAAGTTGGCATGTCCGGTCCCAGGACCACTGCTCTGTTCACTGGAGCTGGGCTCAGGTAGTGGGGGAAGGGCGGGAGCCGCAGCTGCTCTGGTTCTCTCGCTGTTCCACGTGTTCTTCTACCTCGCGGTCTGCTCCTCCGCTGCTCACTGCCGCTCTCCCTTCACGTTTCCTGAGTTGCGGAGAGCGCGGTGTGAGGGAAGCGCCCGCACCTGGCTTTTCCTGCGGCTGGAGCCGAGCTTGGAGGCTTTCTGGTGCGCCGCTGCTGCCGCCGCGGTTGGCGGAGCTGCCGGGGCCGCTTTTGCCGGCCTGTGCGTGCTCTGGATGCTCTGGATCTCTTCTACTTCTCCGCTGCCACTTCAATTTCCTATACACCTCACTTTTTAGTAAAAGTGTGTATTTTGCTGAGTTTTTTTGGTCTTTTCCCCCCTAGGCTGCTTTGGTGTGGTACCTACGCCACCATCTTAACCGGAACTCTCCTTCTCTCTTTCTCTTTCTCTCTCTCTCTCTCACTTTCTCTCTGTTGCTAATAAAATAAAGAAAGGAAGAAAGAAAGGAAGGATATAAGGACAAAAGAAAGGAAGGAAGAAAGAGCAAGAGAAAGGAAAAAAGTTGGATTTCTCTATCAAGTAAATAGGCATGGGAAAAGAGAAAAATGTGGATGGTGGGAGAGAATTATGATCATGATACCCTGTGTAAATGTATTGTTAGTTGATTGTTGATAAAGAGTTAAAAGTAGGGCCAGGTGTGGTGGTGCACACCTTTAATCCCAGCGCTTGGGAAGCTGAGGTAGGAATAGCAAGCTGAGTTTGAGGCCACCTGAGACTACATAGTGAATCCTAGGTCAGCCTGAGCTAGAGTGAGACCATATACCTTGACAAACTAAAAATGAATAAATAAATGAATGAGTTAAAATAGGGCTGAGATGTTACAGAAAACTGAGTCACACAGACATGGCACCAGAGACAGAGGGGAGAATCACAAAATGTATTAATGTCAACATGGACTCACAGAAATAACTTCTGAATCCTGATACGGAGCTCTGATAGCTCAGAGGTTTTATAGACTCCATGGGTCCCACATAAGCCATGCACAAGGTGATGCAAGCACAAGTTTACACATGCCCACAAGGTAGCACATGCACCTGGAGTTTGATTGCCATGGCTGGGAGTCATGGCATGCCAATTCTCTCTTGTAAAGATAATAAAAATTACAGCGAGGTCCCTGATGTCACCAAAACATTACAGGCCATTGCTGAGGCCCTTGTTTTCCCACCAGGAATAGATGGTAAGACCCTATTGTTGAAGACTCCACATACTTGGCTGCAAGTCCTCTGAGAAATGCTGGAACTGAGCTGATAACCTCCTCCATGTATACCAGCTGACAGAAAGCTGGAATAAGCCATTCTGCATGCAGTTAAATGAGAGAGAGAGGGAAATCACTAGTGAAGATACTCAACAGTGGACACTGCAAGCCTTATACTTAACCAGCCAGGCCAAATGAGCCAACAGGTACAATAGTGGCATGTCTGTCATGGTGGAAACCAACTGTCCTCTAATTGGTCTGGAGGCCTGCTCCATGGGAGGGAATACTTCCCTGATACTGAAAACCTACAACAGGGGTAGTCATGAGCCCTAAGGGTGTAATGTCTGCTGTTGTCTGGCTAAATGTATATACTATGCTTATCAAACTGCCCAGTAAGTGCTTCTCTTAATGTTCATACCCAGACATTAATGCTACTCTCACTTGTGGTAGAGAACTTTCTCTTTTCAGATGGTAGTGACCTTTGGATGACTCAGAAGGCATCATGGTGATGGAAAGAAGTGACTGGAGTGCTCAGCACTGCAATATCTCTAATACACCTTCCAAGGCTCAGGGTCCATTGCAGAAGAGGTGGTGGAATGAATGTAAGAGCCAAAGGAAGGGTAGGACTCCTTACAACATGTTCCTCCAGACACAAAATGGCCTGGATATCCATTACCTCACAGTGCCAGACACTCCCTATACAAGATCCTCCTCAATAGGAGGAAAAGATGATGACATCAAAATAAAAAAGAGATAGAGACGGGGAATAGATATGATAGAGAGTGGAGTTTCAAAGGGGAAAGTGGGGGAAGAGAGGGCATTACCATGGGATATTGTTTAGAATCAGGGAAGTTGTTAATAAAAAAATGAATTAATTTAAAAATAAATAAATAAAATTAAAGCTAGATATGGTGACACACTCTTTTTTAAAAGTTTTATTTATTTATTTGAGAGTAACAGACAGACAGAGAAACAAAGAGCCAGAGAAAGAGAGGGCCTCTAGCCAGTGTGTGTGTGTGTGTTTGGTTTTGCTTTGATTTGTTCTGTTTTCTTTTCTTTTTGTAAAAACTTTATTACATACACACACACACACACACACACACATATATATATATAAATTTTATTTAAAGACAGGCATGGTTGTGCACACCTTTATTTTATTATTATTTATTTATTTGCGAGAAAGAGGCAGAGAGACAGAAAGAGAAAGAGAATGGGCACCCCAGAGCCTCTAGCCACTGAAAATGAACCCAGCATGCATGTACCTTCTTGTGTAACTGGCTAACATGGGTCCTGGGGAATCGAGCCTTGAACCGCAGTCCTTAGGCTTCACAGGCAAGCACTTAACCACTAAGACATCTCTCCAGCCTTTATTTATTTATTTATTTTATTTTATTTATTTATTTTCACAGTAGGGTCTCATTCTAGCCCAGGCTGACCTGGAATTCACTATGTAGTCTCAGGCAGGCCTCAAACTCACAGCCATCCTCCTACCTGTGTCTCCCAAGTGCTGGGCTAATCCCAGCATAAAGGCATGCACCAACACACCTGGCTGTTATTTTTTCAGTTCTGAAAAATCATCAAATCCAGTTGGAAGGACAAAAAGAAATCAAGGGTATAAAAGTTATTGGCATCACAAGTTATGATGGAAAATATATGAGTCTAAAATTGGATAAAGCTGGGTTTGATGGCATACCCCTTAACTCTAGCACATGGGAGGCTGAAAGGGAGGATTTCCAGACTTTTAGGCCAGCCTGGGCTACAGTTAGGTCCAGATCAGCCTGGGCTAAAATGAGAGTTGACTTCAAAAAAGATAGCTTAGTAGCTCAAGGGGTTTCCAGGTTTAATCCTCTAGCCACCCACAGAAAAGACATGTGAAAAGTGCCACTTGCAGCTGCACTTGGTGGCTCTTGCCTTCAATGCGAGCACTTGGGAGGCAGAGGTAGGAGGATCGCTGTAAGTTTAAAGCCAGCCTCAGAGTACATAGTGAATTCCAGGCCAGCCTGAGCTAGAACGAGACACCTACCTTGGGAAAAATAGATAAATAAAAGCCAGGTGGGGTGGTACGAGCCTTTAATCCCAGCACTCGGGAGGCAGAGGGAGGAGGATCACCATGAGTTTGAAGCTACCCCGAGACTACATAGTGAATTTCATGTCAACCTGGGCTAATGCGAAACCTTACCTGAAATAAATAAATAAAGTTTAAAATTTAGGGGCTGGAGAGATGGCTTTGCAGTTAAGGCGCTTGTCTGCAAAGCCTAAAAACCCAGGTTCAATTCCCCAGTACCCAAGTAAGCCAAATGCTCAAGTGTGGTGCATGTGTCTGGAGTTTGTTTGCAGTGGCTAGAGGCCCTGGTGTGCCTATTCTCTCTCCCTCTTGCTCACTCGCTTGCTCTCTCTGTCTCTGTCTCTCTCTCAAAAAAATAAAATATTTAAAAACAAAATGTGGTCGTTGAGTTGAGAGCAAGCAACATAACAAGACGCAACACTGAGAATGTAACTCAATGGTTACAGCACTTGTCTAGCATGGGCAAACCCCTGGGTTCAATCTCGAATACTACAAAATAAATAAATACAAATAAAATCTGGCTTCTCAGATTTGGAGAAATAGGAAATAGGGAGTAAGGGAAGAGGAAATAAACATTTTGATTAAATGTAGGAACTCACTGCATGAAGCTGAAGTTGACTAAGAAGTTCTTCAGATGAGGCATATTAAAATAACTATAGCTGGGCGTGGTGGCGCTCGCCTTTAATCTCAGCACTCAGGAGGCAGAGGTAGGAGGATTGCTGTGAGTTCGAGGCCACCCTGAGACTACAGAGTGAATTCCAGGTCAGCCTGGGCTAGAGTGAGACCCTGCCTCAAAACACCAAAATAAATAAATAAAATCACTATTTTTTCTTTTTTATGTGGGCAGTATGTAAATTGAAGCTATTTGAATGCTCATAATTTCTCTTTTCTTCTAAATTTCGTTTCAACAGTATTTGGGCTGTCAGTGTTTTATTTCTGTGATCAGAAAAACCCATGTTTTTTATTTTTTTAATTTTTATTAGCATTTTCCATGATTATAAAAAAAATCCCATGGTAATTCCCTCCCCCCCCCCCCCCCGACTTTCCCCTTTGAAATTCCATTCTCCATCATATTACCTCCCCATCTCAATCATCGTGCCCATGTTTTATGTAGTGAATTTTTTTTGTTTGTTTGTTTTCAAGGTAGGGTCTTGCTCTAGCCCAGGCTGACCTGGAATTAACTATCTTGTATCAGGCTGTCCTGGACCTCACAGCGATCCTCCTTACTCTGCCTCCAAGTGCGTGGACGAAAGGCATGCCAAGTGAATGCTTTATATGTGTCACTTATGGAGTCGTTTGTAGAAACAGCAGTTTGACTTTTCAGTGGTTTGTGCCATTCCATTTATATTATGTATGTACTTATCTTTATACCATTCCTGTGTTTCGCAGGGTCTGGGCAAGTTTTAATCTTTGGGATGCCTTTGGGTATTCCAGCAATAAAGACAAGAGGTTCTGCAGTAGAAGTTAGTTGTTTTGCCCAGCGTGGTGACGAAGGCCTTTAATCCCAGCAGAGGTTTGAGGATCGCCATGAGTTTGAGGCAACCCGACCTTGAAAAAAAAAAGAAAAACAGTATTATTATTATTTTTGTTTGTTTGTTTTGTTTTTCGAGGTAGGGTCTCACTGTAGCTCAGGCTGACCTGGTATTCACTCTGTAGTCTCAGGGTGGCCTCGAACTCAAAGTGATCGTCCCACCTCTGCCTCCCAAGTGCTAGGACTAAAGGTGTGCGCCACCACACCGGGCTTGCGGTAGAATTAATTTACTTGTTTGCCTACTTCAACACGAATAACCCGCTCATGAGCAAACTCCTTTTGGAAATGTTACAGAAGTAGGGAAGAATACTGAAAAAATGTGTGAGCTGTGGTTCTATTTATTTCTCTTGGGGAAGGGTGATCAACTCCTTAGGGGTACTAACCACAGGTTCATTAATTAACAAAGTGCAAATCCAGTTTTGTTCTTTTTGTTTTTCGAGGTAGAGAGGATTTATAGTGTCAGCTTCAGATTTGCACTTCAAATTTTTGGCTCACATATCCAATGGTGCATATATTAAAGTTTATAAGAACAAATTTTGTTTAAAAGACAAAAAATTGCTCTTAGATTTGTAACTTTAAGAGAAACTACAAACGTTTCGTGTCCTACGAGGATGCGGCGGCTGCGAATCGGAAGGGTCGCCTTTCTCGCCAAAAGCTAGAAGCCAAAGGAGAGCCTTGGTCGCCCCCCCAGCGGGTCCGCGGAGGCTGGCCGCGGGCCTCCAAGCCCGCTGCTGCGGTTCCCAGCTCTCAGGACCTCCCTGGTGGGCGGGGCCTCCGGGCGCGGTGTATGCAGATTAGGAAGCGCGCGGAGGATGCCGGTCCCGTGGTTGCGGGCCTCCACGTCTCGCGTGGGCAGATGTGGAGGAGCGAGGGCTTCTGTGTAGAGTGAGCCGAGAGCACGGGAGTGTGCGATGAGAAGAGTCATGCAGAGGGCCGGCCGCACAGCGGGTGACCCGTGACTTAGGGCGGAGGGCGGCTTAGTGAGTGTACGTGTGATAGAGAAAGCTCATACTTACTTGGCAGGGGAGAGATACCATGATCACGCAGGTAGTTTTCCCAGGGCGAGGCTTATCCATTACGCTCTGGATGTGCTGACATCGAGCTATGATAGGGTAGTCAGTACGCAAAAACACAGGGGATTCGTGATACTATGGTAATGATGGATAAGTGGTTTACTTTTTGAAAAAATGTTGATTAAGAAAGGTTTTCTAACCTCACCTAATAATGCTGTTGAGCATGTTAGCCTTGTTTTGATTTTTTGGGGGGGGTCTATGCCTTGTAAGTTTTGTTACCACTGGGTCTACATGTAAAGCTTTTTTGCTGTTAATTCTGCTGCGTTTAATGTTGAGATATATCCTGTTATAACATTTTCCTAGCCATGAAGTTCTTGACAGAGAGTCAGTTCACTATTTTTTTTTTTTTTTAATTTTTCAAAGTAAGGTTTCACTCTAACCCAGCGTAACCTGGAATTCAGTATGTATTCTCAGGGTGGCTTCCTTTGCCTCCAGAGTGCTGGGATTAATGGCGCGAACCAACACACCTGGCTCCATACTTTTTTTTTTACTGATCCACCAACTGCTAAAGAAGCAATGCTACAAAGGGAAGCTGAATGGAAGATACATTCATCCTCTGACTACTTTGATCTGACTACTTTGATACTTCGTAGCATGTCATAACTGTAGTTTCTAACAAGATGTATTGGGGCTTTTCAAGTCCAATTTGAGAGAAACTGTAACAGCCAGCTTCTCTGGAGGAACTTGTTTTTAATATTTATTTGAGATAGAAGTAGTTAGATTAAGAGGCAGATGTGCATAACTAGAGCACAATGGTACTGGATGGGATGGAGGTAATGAGGAAAGGAGAGAAAGTCAATGTTCCTGTGCTCAGAATGTGGCTCAAGTCTTTGAATCTAAAAACAAGTTCCTTGGGCTGGAGAAGACTGCTTAGTGGTTAAGCACTTGCCTGTGAAACCTAAGGACCCCTGTTCGAGGCTCGATTCCTCAGGACCCATGTAAGCCAGATGCACAGGGTGGCCCATGCATCTAGAGTCCATTTGCAGTGCCTGGAGGCCCTGGCAAGCCCATTCTCTCTATCTGCCTCTTGTTCTCTCTGTCTGTCGCTCTCAAATAAAAATTAAGAAAAAATTACTCTTCCTTTGACAGTCCTGCCTGCCAAGAACTCAGATGTAACTATAATATAACAACCCTTCCTGGGTGTATTAGCAGGTGTGTGTGTGTGTGTGTGTTCTCCAAAAGCACAGGTAACACAGATATGATAATAATGATAAGATGTGGTAATAATGGATTCATTTACATTATTTACACTTCTATGACCAGGCCTTAGGGGAACATCAGGTTTTTTTTTTTTTTTTCTTTTTTTGAGGTAAGGTCTTACTGTAGTGCATACTGACCTGAAATTCACTATGTAGTCTCAAGATAATCTCGAACTTGTGGTGATCCTCCTACCCCTGTGTAGCAGACAGCTTCAGGTTCATTGAGATGAACCTCCAAATCAGGCACAGTTATGGAGGAAGGAATATTTATTGAAGACTACAGATCCAGGGGAAGTTCCATAAATGGCAGAAGAAGCTAGCCTGCCTTCACAGGACCAAACAGAGAGAAAAGCACAAGCCAAAATCCTAAAAACATACTTCAGGAACTCCTGCTAGGCACACTTTACATATCTTAAATTCTGAAACCCACCACCACACCTTAAGATCCACCCAGTGACAATGCCTCCAGCCAGGTGGCTGCAGATTCAAACTACAAACAAATAAAAAACTGAATATATTGGGGGCCATCTATTCAAACCACCACACCCTGACTCCCAAGTGCTGGGATAAAAGGCATGTGCCACCACACCAAGCAAAGTCAGCTTAAAAAAAAAATGTAGCATCTTCCTACCTGACTCCAAATACATTTCAAACCAGAAGTGTGTTTTGCTTCAGATTTAGCTTTGCTCGGTAATCCAGTCAAAGAAGAGTTTGTTTGCAAGTGAAAGTTATGGAAGCATTTTTGTTTATTTCAAATAAAGTATATTTGTATTATTTGTCAAAAAAAAATAGGTTGGGCATGGTAGTACATGCCTTTAATCCCAGCATTTGGGAGGCAGTTGTAGGAGGATAACCGTAATTTTAAGGCCAGCCTGAGAATGCATAATGAATCCCAGCTCAGCCTGGGTTAAAGTGAGACCCTACTTTGAATAACCAAAAACTTTTAAATTAATTAATTAGATTTAAAAGTACCATTGTAGAGCAGTATGAGGTTTTTCTAAAAACATCAAATTCTACCTCTGCCTCCCAAGTGCTGGGATTAAGGGCATGTGCCACCAAGCAGGTTTCTCTTTCCTTCTCTTATTCTAATAAACTCTATAAATATCAGGCCGGGTGTGGTGGCGCACGCCTTTAATCCCAGCACTAGGGAAGCAGAGGTAGGAGGATTGCTGTGAGTTTGAGGCCACCCTGAGATGACACATTTAATTCCAGGCTGACCTGGTCTAGAGTGAGACTCTAATTCAAACCAAAACCAACCAAAAATACCCACATACATACATGCACATACACATATATCAACTTATTTTGTGATCCCTAAAGTAGATTCTAATGCCTGGTCCTCTTCAGTCCACCTCCCAAGAACCACACGCTACGTCTGTACCCCCGTACCTGGCATGACCCAGCTTTCTACAGCACAGACACAACCCCCTTACTGGGGCCTAAATCAGCCATGGTTACTACTGTTGATTACTTGCACTGTTAGAAATTATTCAGGTTTTACTTATAGGCTTCATCCTCCTCGCATTAAAACTTTTTTAAAAATGCGTAGAGGCAGCCGAGCCTGCCGCGGGCCGCCTCCGGCAGCCCGGCCTAAGCTCTGGGCCCCACGCTGCGGGGAGGATGGCTCTGAAGCAGATCCAGAAGGAATTGAGTGACTTGCAGAGGGATTCTCCTGCCCAGTGTTCAGCAGGACCTGTGGGTGATGACTTGTTCCACTGGCAGGCCACCATCATGGGCCCGAGTGACAGTCCTTACCAAGGAGGTGTTTTTTTTCCTGACCATCCACTTTCCTATCCTTTCAAACCCCCAAAGGTTGCTTTCACTACCAAAATCTACCATCCCAATATCAACAGCAATGGCAGCACCTGCCTGGACATCCTGCGGTCACAGTGGTCTCCAGCACTGACTGTCCAAAGGTAAAGACACTGACACTTGCTCTGCATGCCCTGTCTCTCAGTGTTTACCCCCTTGCTGACTGTTCTTTTGTCCATCTGCTCTCTGCTGTGTGACCCCAACCCTGATGACCCACTGGTGCCAGAAATAGCTCACACCTACAAGGCTGACAGAGAGAAGTACAACAGGCTAGCAAGAGAATGGACACAGAAATATGCTATGTGAGTGCCTCCAAGATTCCACGGGAGATATTTCCCAAGTGCTCACAGGCAGAGGTCCTCCTGTGGCGTTCTGAGCTGTTGATTGAGCCTCTGTTCTTTACAGGCTGTTGGCCACACACTTCCTCTGGTCGCAGCCTGTTGGTGCCACTTGGCCATGGTGGCTTTGACAACACCACATCTTTGATGCCCAAACAATAGCCATTGTTACGATCTTCAGCCTTCCTAGTATGCTGGAACTGGTCTGTCTACCCCAGCTCATTGTTAGGATCTTCAGCCTTCCTGGTACGCTGGAGCTGGTCTGTCTACCCCAGCTCGCCTGCTCATTTCTGTGGGACCAGGCCCTGCACGTCTTGTTCCCTTGTCCTCAAAGAATGCCACACTCACTGTGGCACCATACAGGGTCCCAGCCTGGCCCATCACCATGTGCCCTTTGCCTTTTTAACTCAGTGCCATCTTGGGGGCCCATTGCATAGCAGGCTTGCCTTTTACCCTGTCTGCTACAGAACCATGTCCTAAGGAGTCTTGAGTGCATTCTGGAGGCTTCTGGGAATTGGAACAGTATCACTGGAAAGTGCTTCTGCCGTCTCCTGCCATCTTCCTCTGCACTGGGACATGCTGCCTTTTCTCCTCACACCAAACAGTAGCAAATGGAGAATTTCAGGATATCAAGCATATAGCACCCCATGAGAGATGACTTTTAGAAGCAAGAGCAAATTAAGAAACATGGAGAGACTTGTGTTACGCTTTTCTGTGTGATGAGATTCTCCACCCATATCCCCACTTCTTCCCATAGGGCACCTACGTGAAGTTCAAGTATATGCCATTCAACAGACTGGAACATAATAGGGGGATAGATGCCTAAATGTAAATAAAACAGAAATTACTCATCAAAAAAAAAATTTTAATGCATAGAATCTCAGCAATGGGGAGGCAGAGGTAGGTGGACCTGTGTTCCAGGCCACTCTGAGACTACATAGTAAATTTCAGTAGAGCCTGGGCTAGTGAGGGAGACCCTACTTTGAAGTCTCCTCCACCCCAAATCAGACTACTTTAACCAAACCAGAACTTGCCAAGCGAAAGGCGAAAGCACTGACTACACAAGGATAAACAGGAATGTGAGAACCAGGGGGTTGATCAAAGGACAAACGAATGCTACGCTCACTAACAGAAGTAGGTGGCCTGCGGTTTTTATCAACTTTTATTTACTGTTAGACCCAATCTTCCTAGGTGGTAAAATTCCGCACGCTACCTTATCCCTCATAACCAGAGGGCAAACGCAATGCCCCAATACCGCCAGTTTCCCGCACTTGGGGAAATCGCAGAGATAAAAGACTTTTACCTTGGGAGAATCTACGTAATCCCAACCGCTTCTCGACTAGACAAACGCCAATTTATTTATTTATTTTTGCTTTTTCGAGGTAGGGTCTCAGTCTAGCCCAGGCTGACCTGGAATTCACTATGGTGTCTCAGGGTGGCCTTGAACTCACAGCGATCCTCCTACCTCTGCCTCCCAAGTGCTGGGATTAAAGGCGTGCGCCACCACGCCCGGCTATTTATTTATTTTGAGGTAGGGTGTCACTCTGGTCCAGGCTGACCTGGAATTAACTATGTAGTCTCAGGGTGGCCTTGCACTCACAGTGATCCTCCTACCTCTGCCTCCTGCGTGCTGGGATTAAAAGCGTGCGCCACCATGCCTGGTTTACCTAGTATTTTCTAAGCACATACAACTACTAAACCAAGAAAAAGATAGGGAAAATGTCAATATAATAACCTTGGCGAAATAAGCCAGGCTGGGCTGGGTAGTGCTCTGTGGGCTGTGGTTGGAGGATCAAGGGCAGCCAAGGCTGGTCACACATTGAAACCCTGTTCCCTAGCCGAAATTAAACACTGAACAGAAAATGAGTGCGCCAGGGCCTTTAAGACCCTGTGAGAAAAAAACTCCAACTGTGTGCGCCCCCTTGTGGCTCACCTGTGACATCGCACATTTGCTTAAGCGTCTGGCTGCTGGGACCTGGAGATTTGAACTTTTGTTCTTAGGTTTCACAGGCAAGCGCCTTAATCGTTAAGCATCTCTCCAACACCCTCCTCCCCTTTTTATGTTTATTTTTTATTTTTTGGTTTTTCGAGATAGGGTCTCACTCACTCTAGCCTAGGCTGACCTGGAATTTACTATGTAGTCTTAGGGTGGCCTCAAACTGTCAGCAATCCTCCTACCTTTGCCTCCTGAGTGCTGGGATTAAAGGTGTGCACCATGCCCAGCTTCTCCAGCCCTTTTAAAAAGTTATTATTATTATTATTATTTTAAATTTTATTTATTTATTTGAGAAAAACAGAGAGAGAGAGAAAGAGGTAGATACAGAATGGGTGTGCCAGGGCCTCCAGCTACAGCAAACAACTCCAGATGCATGTGCCCCTTGTGCATCTGGCTTATGTGGGTCCTGGGGAATTGAGCCTTGAACCAGGGTTCTTAGGCTTCACAGGCAAGGGCTTACCTGCTAAGCCATCTCTCCAGCCCTAAAAATTATTATTATTATTATTATTTGTTGTTGTTTTTCAAGATAGGGTCTCACTCTGGTCCAGGCTGACCTGGAATTAATTTCGTAGTCTCAGGGTGGCCTTGAATTCATGGAGATCCTCCTGCCTCTGCCTCCCAAGTGCTGAGATTAAAGGTGTGGGCCACCATGCCCGGCAAAATTATTTTTTAATTGATTTTTGTTGTTTTGTTTTTCAAGGTAGGGTTTCTCTGTAGCCCAGGTTGATCTGGAATTCACTATGTAGTTTCAGGGTGGCCTCAAATTCACAGATCCTCCTACCTCTGTCTTCCAAATGCTGGGATTAAAGGCGTGGGCCACCATGTCCGGCTTTAAATTAATTTTTAAAGAGAGATAAAGAGGAAAAAAAAAGAGGCAGAGAGAGAGAATGGGCAACTAACATTTTTTTTCCCTGGATATCAGACATTGTAACAGTAACATGATGTATATTTACAAGTGGCCTTGTACATTTCTCAATTTTTTTTTTTTTCAGAGGCAGGGTCTCTAGCCCAGGCTGACCTGGAATTCACTGTATATTCTCAGGGTGGCCTCAAATTCTCAGCAATCCTCCTACCTCTGCCTCCCAAGTGCTGGGATTAAAGGTGTGCAGCACCATGCCCAGCCAAACAATCTTTTAAATTTTTTTAAATTAAATTAAATTTTATTTATTTGAGAGAGAGATAGAAAGAGGGAAATAAATAGAGAGAGAGAGAGAGAGAGAGAGAAGGGGTGCACCAGTGCTTTCAGCCACTGTAAGTGAACTCCAGACACATGTGCCACTTTGTGCATCTGGCTTATGTGGGTCATGGGGAATCAAACCTGGGTCCTTTGGCTTTGTAGGCAAGCACCTTAACTGCTAAACTACCTGCCTAGTCTCTCCAACAATCTTATTTAAGGCAAAATGTGACCACATGTATAATTAAAATCATTTTAATCCTTTGCCTATGAAAAACTTGCTTTGCATATTCAGTTTCTTTCTCTTTCTTTCTTTATTCTTTATTTTTTATTTTCAAAGTAGGGTCTTGCTCAGCCCAGGTTGACCTGGAATTCACTCTGTAGTATCAGGGTGGCCTCGATCTCGATCCTCCTACCTCTGCCTCCTGAGTGCTGGGACTAAAGGTGTGTACCACCATGCTTGTCCTATATATTCAATTTCTGAAAGATAAAGAAAGTGCTTTGTATTTTGAAGTCTGCATTTTTTTAAACTTTTTTTTTTTTTTTTCGAGGTAGGGTCTCACTCTAGCTCAGGCTGATCTGGAATTCACTATCTAGTGTCAGGGTGGCCTCAAACTCAGGTGACCCTCCTACCTCTCTGCCTCCTGAGTGCTTGGATTAAAGGCATGTGCTATCATGCCCGGCTTTTTAAAACTTTTTTAAATTGACAACTTCCATAATTATAGACAATAAACCATAATAATTCCATTCCCTCCTGACGTCAGTATTTTGTATAAACATTTTTGTTGGCCCACTTATGTTTAGTGCTGAAAACTAAAATTAACATGCTATTTTTGTCAGTTAAATGTGGAAGGAAGGCCAGGTGTAATGATGTACGCCTTTAATCCCAGCACTTGCGAGGCTGAAGTAGGAGGCCATGAATTCAAGGCTAGCCTGAAACTACAGAGTGAATTCCAGGTCAGAAAAACCAAAAAATTTAAAAAAAGGGCCGGGCATGGTGACACACCACCTTTGATCCCAGCATTCGGGAGGCAGGGGTAGGAAGGTCGCTGTGAGTTTGAGGACACACTGAGACTCCATAGTGAATTCCAGGTCAGCCTGAGTTAGAGGGAGACCCATACCTTGGAAAACAAGCAAACAACAACAACAAAAATTTACAAATAAAGTGAAAAGTAGAAGGGAAATTTTTTTTTTCTACTAGAGGTCTGCAAAAGATATTAAGTATAAAGATTTGTCATGTAGCTATTATTCATATTGTGAACCTTAAGAATGGCATGAAGTTTGGGGTTCCAGGAATCAAAGCTGTCCTTGTTGAATATTGGTAATGACTTTCCCTACAAAAATAGTCCTTCATCTTTACTACCCTCTGTGGGCCCAGAGAGCTATCACTGCATTTGAAAAACTGGCAGATGGCCTGGAGAGGCTTAACGGTTAAGCGCTTGCCTGTGCTAAGAATCCCCGGTGAGGTTCAGTTCCCTAGTACCCACGTAAGCCAGATGCTCAAGGCATGCATCTGGAGTTCTTTTGCAGTGGCTGGAGGCCCTGGTGTGCCCGTTCTCTCTCCTTCTCTGTAGCTTTCAAATTAAAAAATTAAAAATAAATAGATCTTTAAAAAAAAAACTGGCAGGTCCTGGAGTATGCTACTTGGAAACTAAAATCCTCTAGTCGTCCTGATGTTCCTGTATTTTCCAGTACTGACAGCACCAGTCCTCCTAGTTCTTTCAGGCACATGCTAGGAAAAAAAATAACCGCAAAACAAAACAAAAACCTGTTCTTGTAAACGTTTCATGGTTTGACATTATTGGTGCGCACCCCAACTCCACCTTCTGGCATATTGGTATCAAGTTTTGGTAGTCTTTAACTTTTCAGAACAGAGATTTGATTGAGCAGAACCACTTGGGCTTTACTCTGCAAGAGTCTCCTTTTGGTAAGGATTATTTCTGGTCCGGTTTGTGTAAGTCCTGGCTCTTACTGGTTCATATGAAATGTAATCTTCATACTTTGTAGTAAACGAAAATGTGTGAATAACAGTGTATGAGAGAAAGAAAAAAAACAACAACTTGTTTCCTGGTAGCCCCGCCTACGATCCCAGCACTCGGAAGCAGAGGTAGGAGGATCACTGGGAGTTCAAGGCCACCCTGAGACATAGTGAACTCCAGGTCAGCCAGGGCGAGAGCGAGACCCCACCTCGGAAAAACCAAGCACAGGCGCACGCCCAAACCGAGACCCGCCTCCCTCCCCGCTTTTATTTGGGGTGGGGGGTGTGTCTGACTAGTTCGGTCTGCGCAGGCGCGCCGGAAGGACGCGGCAGGCGGGCGGAAGTGGGGGGCGGGGCCGCGCAGGGAAGGTCCCCGCGGCGTTCGCGGAACCCGGGGCTGCTGTGGACGGCCGGGGTCGCCATGAGCCGGCTCCAGGATGACTACGACCCCTATGCGGTGGAAGAGCCGAGCGACGAGGAGCCGGCGTTGAGCAGGTGGGCCCGGCCGCGCGCCCCGCTCGGGGGAGGCCCCGGGGAGGCCGAGGGGCTCGGGAATGCAGGCCCGTGAGGCCGAGGCCTGCCGCCGCGGCCTGGGGACTGTCGCCAAGGCCCGTCGGGCCCTCCCTCCCTCCCTCGGTTTCTCTGCAAGTGGACCGCAGTGTGGGACCGTAGCTTACGTCTCCCGAGGGACGCGGGACTTGCCGTCAGGCGCCTGTCCTTTCGACGGTCACAGATGCGGGAGCAGGCGTGTTTTGACTGGAGAGGAATTACTCGCAGGCTTTCCTTGTAAGGGAAGTGCATCGTAGAGAATGACTTGCCATAGACGCTGCTGTGCTAAGCTTTTCCCCGGGAGACTCCCAGCAAACATTTACCCACTCCCAGACAGGGCACCTGCAAACTTAAACGATCCCAGCCAAGTCCAGCTAAATGAACCAGTGAGTTTTTTACTTACAGGACGCATACTTATTTCACATATTCACAGGAGCATGGGCCCACCAAGCCCATCTCTGCCTAGGTGACAGCTGTCCTCTGCAGGTCTTTGTAAAACCGTGGGAGGGGCCTTGTGAATCTTGTAAGTTTCAGGAACGTCCTGAACTTGGCAGGTCTCCAGCAGTATTTAGTTGCTGTACCTTGATGAGCTTCCTGAGTGTAAGAGCTTCCCCTCCAGGGTGAAATGTTTCAATTCGAGGAACACAACAGGCGCAAATGAAGTTCTGTGAAAATTTTGTGAAGGGAGGATGTATCCTACCTAGGGAAATTTGCAGGTGTCCTCCCTCTCCCCTTCCCCTCCCCACAGAGGTAAGGTCTCACTCCAGCTCGAGCTGATCTGGGATTCACCAGGTATGGTCTCAACTCAGGATGAGCCTCCATCTCTGCCTCCCTAGTGTTGGGATTAAAGGCATGCTTTCTCCCCAACTTGCAGGACACACACACACAGATTGGGGGGGGGCAGAGAGGGAGGGAGGGGAAGGGAGTGTGTATGTATGTGTATGTTTAAATGATCTTGCTGGAGAGTGAGCCCAGGTCCTTTCACATGCTACCATTGAATGGCATCCTCAGACCTCAAGATTAGAGTTAAGCGTCAGCAGGTGTGTTTCCATTTTGTGTGTGTGTCTCAGGGTTAAACTCAGGGCCTTTTGCATGCTAGGCAAGTGTTATACCATGGGTCACACCCTGAGCTTCAAATTTGCAGTCACATTACCAAGAGATTTTCAGTCAGTTTTAGCTATTTCTCTCCCTTTCTCTCTCTCTCTCTCTCTCTGTCTCTGCATGTGGAGATCAGGGATTGGTACTGGGTATCTTCCTTTAGTACTGTCCACCTTATTTTGAGACATAGTCTCTCACTGAGTCTGGAGCTCACCAGTTCAGTTAATAATCTGTCCAGTAAGCCTGGGGGATCCTCTTGTCACTTCCCTGGCTTGGGGATTACAGCTAATGTTTCCTTATTCTGAGGAAGACCTGTAAGCAGGGATGATCAGTCTGCTGTGCAGATCTCAGCTCTGAGGAATGAAGATGGGTAATTGGGCTCCTTGTGAGAAAGATTTCGGGAAAGATGCCTGTAGGTTTCAGCTAGTAATTCACCTCGGTGGGAGTATCAGAGCTTTCTGGACTTGAGTTAGTGTGCTGTTATTGCTCCCATGTGTATGTGTACATCTGTATTGAGATTAGTATTTTTTAAGACAATTTTAACGGTTTTTTAAAAATTTGAGATGGAGAGAAAGGGGGAAAGAGAGAGAGAGAATGGGTGTGCCAGGGCCTGTATCCACTGCAAACTCCAGACATATGTGCCACCTTGTGTACCTGGCTTACATGGGACCTGGAGAATTTAACCTGGGTTCTTAGTCTTGGCAAGTGCCTTAACTGGTAAGCCATCTCTCCAGCTCAAGTTTTATGTTTGTTTGTTTTTTTTTAATTTTATTTATTTGTAAGTTATGGGGGAGGAAAGGAGGAAGGACAGAATGGGTGCACTAGGACCTCCATCCACTGCAAACGAACTCCAGATGCATGTGCCACTTTGTGTATCTGGCTTGACGTGGTACTGGGAAATGGAACCTGGGTCGTTAGGCTTTGCAGGCAAACACCTTAACCTCTAAGATACTCCCTAGCCCAATTCCTACATTTTTGTAGTTGCTTCCTTCCCATCCTCCCTCCCTCCCTCCCTCCCTCCTTCCCTCCTTCCTTCTTCTTTCTTTTCATTGCCTCACCAACTAGTCCAGGCTGTCCTTGAACTTGAGAGCCTTCTATTATAGTCCTACAAGTGCCTGGCTTACTGGCATGGGCTACCATACTCAATGTGAAGTTAGTTTCTTTCTTTCTTTTTCTTTTTGGTTTTTCAAGGTAGGGTTTCACTCTAGCTCAGACTGACCTGAAATTCACTGTGTAGTCTCAGACTCATGGTGATCCTCCTACCTCTGCCTCCCAAGTGCTGGGATTAAAGACATGCACCATAGTCTCAGGGTGGCCTCAAACTCATGATGATCCTCCTACATGCCTTTAATCTCAGCACTTGGAAGGCTGAGGTAGGAGAATCACCATGAGTCCAAGGCCACCCTGAGACTAAGGAAGGTGTAAGAGAAAAGCAAGAGAACACTGGACTTGATCTGTATAGACAGTTTATTGAGAGAAATAGCAAGGGGCAGCAACCTTCCTGTGGGATGAAGGCTGAAGCACTGGGCCTGGCTGGGGTGCAAGTTTATAAGAAGGATCTAAGAAGGATAGTACCAGCTGCAGGTCCAAGGGAAGTAGATAAGGAACTGTAGTTATTTGTGTCTTTGCTCAGAATAAGCATTTTTTAAGCCAGATTATCTAGGGAGGATATCCCACCAGATGGTTTTTGTTCCCTCAAGGTTTTCTGAGTTAAGAGAAGTTTATCAACCAGGAATAGCCTGCCAGAGCGGCATGTTTCTGTGACTTCTTTTTTTTATTGCCTGCTAGTTTTAGGGAGAGTTATTAACTCTTTAGTTCCCTCTAATTTTCAGGGAAGACTATTAACCCTTCAGAGACTATAGTCTTAGTAAATTCCAGGTCAGCCTGAGCTAGAGTGAGAGACTCTACCTCAAAAAAGCAAAAAAAGACAAAAAAAAAATTTTTTTTAAATTTATTTGAGAGAGAGAGAGAGAGAGATTGAGAAAGAATGAAAGGCAGATAGAGTGGGTGCGCCAGAGCCTGTAGCCACTGCAAACTTCAGGCCCATGCACCACCTTGTGCATGTGGCTGTACATGGGTACTGGGTAATCACACCTGGGTAGGTTGGTTTTGCTGGGAAATGCCTTAATTGCTGAGCCATTTCTCTAGCCTGGAGAGTGAAACCCTACCTCAAAAAAAAAAAAAAAAAAAAAGTGCTGTGTTGGACTGGAGAGATGGCTCAGTGGTTAAGGCTCTTGCCTTGAAATCCTAATGACCCAAGTTTGATTCCCCAGTACCTCATAAAGCAGCTGGAGGCCCTGGTATTTGCTGCAAATTAAAGGACCCAGGTTCAGTTCCCCAGTACCCATGTAAGCCAGCTGCACAAGGTGGCGCATGAGTCTGGAGATGGTTTGCAGTGGCTGAAGGTCCTGGAGTGCCCATTCTCTATCTGCCTCTATCTCTTTCTAAAATAAATAGAGTACATTAAAAAAAGGGGGGTCTGGAGAGATGGCTTACCAATTAAGACATTTGCCTGCGTAGCCAAAGGACCTAGGTTTGATTCCCCAGGATCCACGTAAGACAGATGTACAAGGTGGTGCATGTGTCTGGAGTTTGTTTGCAGTGGCTGGAAGCCCTGGTGTGCCCATTCTCTCTCTCACCCTCCCTCCCGCCCTCCCTCCTCCTCTCTTTTTCTCTCTTAAATAAATAAATTAATAAATAAAATATTTTAAAGAAAAGATTGCAGGCAGGAGCCATCACACCCAGCTAGTGATGCTTGTTTTAGAGAGGTGTGTTAGGGTTAGGGTTTTGCATTCTGTGAGTGTTGCACATGCAGGTGTACTGGCACTGCACTGAAGAGCACTTGAGCTTAGGGAACACTTTTTTTCTTTCTCAAATAAACAAAAATAGTTAATATTTGTTTATTTATTTGAGAGAGACTAGGAGGGAGAGAATGGGCACATTGGGGCCTCCTGCCGCTGCAAACAAACTCCAAATGCATTTGATGCTTTGTGCATCTGCCTTTACATGGGTACTGGGGAATCAAACCTAGGCAGTCTGATTTTGCAGGCAAGTGCCTTTAGCTGCTGAGCTATCTCTTCAGCCGGATAAAATTTAAATAAATAAAATATTTATTTGAGCTGGGCCTGGTAGCTCACACATGTAATTTTATCACTCAAGAAGTAGGAGGCTCAAACTTGCTGTAAGTTTGGGGTCAGCCTGCCTTCATTGTTTCAGGCCAGGTAGGGCTACAGAATTAGACCTTGTTTGAAAAATAAAATTAGCTGGGTGTGGTGGCACACTCCTTTAATCCCAGCACTTGGGAGTAAGAGATAGGATCACAGTGAGTTTGAGGCCAGCCTGGGACTGCAGAGTGAGCTCCAGGTCAGCCTGGGCTAGAGTGAGATCCCACCTTAAAGAAACAAAGCAAAACAAAAAATTAAATTGGGCTGGAGAGATGATTCAGTGGTTGAGGTGATTGCCTGCAAAACCTAACAACCTGGGTTCATTTCCCCAGCACCCATGTAAAGCCAGATGCACAGTGATGCATGCATCTGAAGTTCATTTGCAGTGGCTAGAGGCCCTTTCATGTTCGTTCTCATTCTCTGTGCTTGCAACTAAATAAAAGAAAAAAAATTAAAATGAATGGATTACTAAAAAATTATTATAAAAAATTAATTAAAAAGGCAAGCGATATGGCTCAGTAGGTAAAGCACTTGCTGTATGAGCATGAGTACTAAGCTTGGATCCCTAGAACTCATGGAAAGCTGGACCCTGTGGAGGTGTCTCTAATCCCAGTGCACTTACTGTGAAATGGGAAGTGGAAACAGGAGAATCCCTTGAGAGCTCATGGGCCAGCTAGGCTGGTGAACACTGCAGTGAGCAAGGAATTCTGCCTCAGACGAGTGGAAGGTGATGATGGACACCCGAAGCTCTGACTCCCTACACACATCATAGTATGTGTGTGCATGCACCTCTCTTCACACACAAGCAGTTGCACATGGACACACCCACGCTAAATAAAATCAATACAAAATGAAAACATAGCCAGGCATGGTGGCGCACGTCTTTAATCCCAGCACTGGGAGGCAGAGGTAGGAGGATCACCGTGAGTTCAAGGCTACCCTGAGACTACACAGGGAATTCCAGGTCAGCCTGAACTAGAGACTACCTCGGGAAAAAAAGAAAAAGAAAACATATTTGGGAGTGGGAAGAATTCGTTGATTTATTAAGTGATAATTACTATATGTAATAGGAGAGGTATATCAAATGTGACTTTGTAAAGCTTAAAAATGCTACTGAGCATTAAGATGTTGGGAGTTTTAAGCAGTTTTATTTATTGTAGTGCTATAGGTCAAAGCCAGGACTCCTGATGTACTAGATAAGTGTTCTACCACTGAACCACATCTCCAGTCCTGATTTTAGTATTTCTTTACTTTATTTAGGTGTGTGTGGTACATGCAGATGTGCTTACTTTGTGCATATACTCTTGGAGGCCAGAGAAAGATGTCAGGTGTCCTTCTGTATTGCTCTTCTGCCTTATTTTCCTGAGCCAGGATCTCTCACTTAACCTGGACCCTCCAGTGTTCACTTAAACTACCAGGGCTCACCAGCAATCTTCATGTCTCAGGGCTTCCCCCTCAGAGCCAGAGTTCTAAGCATGTGTGGCTATGCCTGTCTTTCTTTGTGGGTGCAGGCTCTCATGCTTGGGCAGCAAGTGCTCTTACCTGCTGAGCCACATCCCCAGTCAGATTATTATTATTTTTTTCCCCCCAGACAGGATCTCCATCTAGCCCAGGCTAACGTGGGATTCACTCTGTAGTCCCAGGCTGGTCTCTGACTCATGGCAATCCTCTTACCTCTGCCTCCCATGTGTTGGGAATTAAAGGCATGCACCACCATACCTGGAAGATTTGAATTTTTAAATATCTATGTTTGAAAACATTTTATTTTTATTTATTTATTTGAGAGAGAGGGGAGAGAGAGAGAGAATGGGTGCACCAGGTCCTCTAACTGTTGCAAATGAACTCCAGATGCATGTGCCGCCTTGTGCATCTGGCTTACATGGGTACTGGGGAATTGAACCTGGGTCCTTAGGCTTCTCAGGTAAATGCCTTAACTGCTAAGCCATCTCTCTAGCCCTAATTTTTTTTTTTTTCCCAAGCAGAGAAAGAGATAGAATGAGAGGAACGGGCATTCCAGGGCCTTGTGCTACTGTAAACAAGCTGTGTATGCATG
Organism: Jaculus jaculus; assembly: GCF_020740685.1. Taxonomy (NCBI): domain Eukaryota; kingdom Metazoa; phylum Chordata; class Mammalia; order Rodentia; family Dipodidae; genus Jaculus; species Jaculus jaculus. The sequence goes on along the minus strand of NC_059108.1, from coordinate 84,469,363 downwards.
TACCACTTTATGTACCTTGCTTTATGTGGGTACCGGATATTTGAACCCTGGCTGCCAAGTTTTGCAAGCAGGCCTTTAATTGCTGAACCATTTCCAGCACTATGATTTAAATTAAAACAAAACAAAACATTTCATTTATTTATTTGTAGAGACAGGGAGGGGAGCCAGAGATAATGGGTGCTCTAGGGCTTCTTGCCACTGCAAATGATCTTCAGACACATACACTACTTTGTGCATCTGGCTTTATGTGGGTTCTGGGAAGTTGAACCCAGGCTGAAGGCTTTGCAAGCAAATTTCTTTAACCTCTGAGCCATCTCTCCAGGCCCTCCTTTTTTCCCCCCCAGAGGTAGGGTCTGACTCTAACCCAGGCTGACCCAGCACTCATTCTGTAGTTCCATGCTGTCCTTGAACTCAATGTTCCTCTGCCTCCCAAGTGCTGAGATTAAAGGCTTGCGCCACTGCACCCTGCTCCCTAAATTTTAGTATTCATATTCCTCTGCTTTAAATGTGTGCTAGTTCTGAAGATGAAGTGGATGTGCTTTTACATGGAACTCCAGATCAGAAACGAAAACTCATCAGAGAATGTCTTACTGGAGAAAGTGAGTCATCTAGTGAAGATGAATTTGAAAAAGAAATGGAAGCTGAATTAAATTCCACCATAAAAACAATGGAGGAGAAGTTATCCTCTCTGGGAACAGGTAAGCTTTTGGCTTGGTTTTCATATATATATATATATATATATATATATATATAAATATAAAAATAATTTTTTTTTTGAGGTAGGGTCTTGCTGTAGCCCAGGCTGACCTGGAATTCACTATGGAGTCTCAGGGTGGCCTTGAACTCACAGCAATCCTCCTACCTCTGCCTCCTGAGTGCTGGGATTAAAGGCGTGCGCCACCACGCCTGGCTCATACATGTTTTTGTAAGCTCTGTAAGGGCAGGAATCTTTAAAAAAAAAAAATTTATTTACTTATTTGAGAGAGAGAATAGGCATGCCAGGGCCTAAAGCCACTGCAAACAAACTCCAGATGTGTGTGCCACCATGTGCATCTGGCTTATGTGGGGAATTGAACCGGGGTCCTTTGGCTTTGCAGGCAAATGCCTTAACTGCTAAGCCATCCCTCCAGCCTAGGAATCTTTTTTGGGGTATGTGTGTTTGTGTGTTTCTTCACTTTGTGTAGGTATTGAATAAATACTTGGCATTCATGTGTAGTGCTGGGGATGTAAGGAAAGTGAAAGAGGAAAGCAAAGGAAAACATCAATAGACAGAGATTGTTTTCTGAAGCCCAGCGAGGGGCTGTAACCTTCCTGCAGGATGCAGGCTGAAGCATTGAAGCCAGGCTGGCGTGCAAGCTTATATGGAGGATCCTAAGAAAAACAGACTGGAGCAGGTGCAGGAAGTAGATAAATAACTTGTAGCTGTTTGTGTCCTTGTTCAGAGTGGGCTTTATCAGCTAGAATTGTCTAAGGGAAAGTGTCTCAGACAGTTTATTTTCCTTCAAGGCCTTCTGAGCTAAGGTAAGTACATCAATCAGTGGAGTTGTCAGGCTTGTCTGGGACTGACTGCCTCATATATTTCTTTTTTTTTTAATTTGTTTTTAAAATTTATTTATTTGAGAGCGACAGACACAGAGAGAAAGACAGATAGAGGAAGAGAGAGAGAATGGGCGCGCCAGGGCTTCCAGCCTCTGCAAATGAACTCCAGATGCGTGAGCCCCCTTGTGCATCTGGCTAACGTGGGACCTGGGGAACCGAGCCTTGAACCGGGGTCCTTAGGCTTCACAGGCAAGCGCTTAACCGCTAAGCCATCTCTCCAGCCCTGCCTCATATATTTCTTGAAGGCCTAGTGATCCTTAGGTCTTAGGGATAATTATTAACTCTTTAGTTCCCTGTAGTTCTTAGGGAGAGCTAGTAAACCTTCAGGGGACCAAACTCAGGGTTTCATGCTTGCTTGTAAATACACTTACCACTGAGTTACAGTCCAGTGCTTACAAAAGTTTAAGACAGGGACTGACTAAGTTACTCAGGCTGGCCTTGAACTCACTTTGTAGCCCAGGTAATCTTACCTTTGCTTCCGGAGGAGTAGGGATGAAAGATCGTTGTGGTGCACCATAGCTGACTAACAAATAATTATCAAGTAATAAATATTAAATGAAGGAATAAATGTGTTTGGCAACCTGAGCCAGAGGGTTTTTTTTGGATGACTACAGGGAAATGTTATATGTGATTAGAATAGAAGGAGGCTATTTAATATTGAGTACTTGTATAATTTCCTGTTTTTACAAAAGGATAATAAATACAGGCACTTTAAAAATATTTGTAGGGTTTGATGGCTGATTTAATATTGTATATTTATTTTTGAGAAAGGGGAAGAGGCAGATAGAGAGAAAGAGAGAAAGAATGAGCATGATAGGACCTCTAGCCGTTGCAAATGAACTCCAGCTGCATGCACCACCTTGTGTATCTGGCTTACATGGATCCTGGGGAATCAATCCTGGGTCTTTAGGCTTCAGAGGCAAGCTACTTAACCACTAAGCCATCTCTCCAGCCCTGATAGCTGATTTAATGATGTGTCACTACCAATGCTTGTTCTGTAATAATGACACATTCTTTTTTATGCCTTCATGTTAAATTTACTTGACCTGAAAGCTGGCTTGTGGAAGTAGGGCTCCTCAGCACTGGTCTCATGTTGCTATGCAGTGCATCATCACTGTGACGAACTGCAAGTGTGGGGCTTGGGAAGGTGGCTCAGTGCTTAAAGGTGCTTGCAGAGCCTGACGATCTGGGTATAATTTCCCTGCTATATATATGTAAGGGCTGACGGGAATTCTTTTGCAGCATCAACAGCCTAGGTCCTTAGGCTTCACAGACAAATGCCTTAATTGCTAAGCCATCTTTCCAGTCCTCAAGGAATAATTCTTTTTTTTTTTTTGTTTGTTTGTTTTCCCCTCTTAAAAAAAAAATATTGGGGCTGGAGAGATGGCTTAGCGGTTAAGCGCTTGCTTGTGAAGCCTAAGGACCCTGGTTCAAGGTTCAACTCCCCAGGACCTATGTAAGCCAGATGCACAAGGTGGTGCATGCATTTGGTGCTTGTTTGCAGTGGCTGGAGGCCCTGGTGCCCCCATTCTGTCTGTCTATCTGCCTCTTTGTCACTCTCGAATAAATAAAAATAAAGTAAATTTAAAAAAAATATTTACTTATTATTTGCAAGCAGAGAAATACACAGTGAGAGAGTGACACACACACACACAGACACACACACACACACACACACACACACACACACAGAATGGGCACTCCAGCCACTGCAAACAAACTCCAGATACATGCACCACTCTGTGCATCTGGCTTTACATGGATATTGAGGAATTGAATTTGGGTCATTAACTTTGCAGGCAAGTGCCTTGACCGCTGAGCCATCTCTCCAACCCCTGCTTCACTCTTTGAACTTAATCTCGGATCTGTTTTTCCCACAAGGAGTAATTCTAAATAGTTGCATAAAAATTGAGTAGTCAATTGATATAAAAATATTTTACCATGCAAATGAGATTATGAATAAATTGATATATTTCAAGGTGATGGAAGAATATACAAAAAAGAAAAGAAAGAAACAGAGAGAGAATGGGCATGCCAGGGCCTCTAGCCACTGCAAACTCCAGATGAGTGTGCCCCCCCCTTGTGCTTCTGGATTATGTGGGCCCTGGGGAATTGAACCTAGGTCCTTTGGCTTTGCAGGCAAGTGTCTTAACCACTAAGCCATCTCTCCAGCCTCCAAGGAGTATTTCTCTCTCTCTCTTTTTGAGGTAGGGTTTCACTCTAGTCCAAGCTGACCTGGAATTCATGATGAAGTCTCAGGGTGGCCTCGAACTCATAGTGATCCTCCTACTTCTGCTTCCCAGGTTCTGGGATTAATGGCATGTGCCACCACGCCTAGTTCAAGTAGTAATTTGTGTGTGTGTGTATGTGTGTGAGGTAGGGTCTTACTCTAGCTCAGGCTGACTTGGAATTCTCTATGTAGTCTCAGTGTAGCCTTGAACTCATGGTGAACTTCCTACTTCTGCCTCTGAGTGCTGATTTAAGGCATGTGCCACCATGCCCGGCTCAAGGAGTGATTCCTTTTACTTTTTTAAGAATATTTTATTATTTACTTTATTATTTGACAGAGAGAAAGAGGGAGAGAGAGAGAGAGAGAATGAGCGTGCCAGGGCCTCCAGACAATGCAAATGAACTCCAGATGCATGCGCCCCCTTGTGCATCTGGCTAATGTGGCTCCTGGGGAATCCAAACCTGGTTCCTTTTGCTTTACAGTCAAACGCCTTAACTGCTAAGCCATCCCTCCAGCCCTCAAGGAGTAATTTTTAGTAGTTGCATAAGGTATAAAAATATTCCACCATGCAAATGAGGTTATGAATAAACTGATATATTTCAGGGTGATGGAAGAATACACAGAAGCTTCCCCCCCCCTTGTGAATCATTGTCGGGAGCCATAGAGCAAAAGCCTCTCCATTTTGCTTGGGCCTGTTCTTAAGTTGACTCATTTATTAGAAAGCTGATCCATCCAGCTTGCAATTAGAAATGTTGGTCAGCAGACTGCTTGCAGAATCTTATCTTTTGCAGAAGGCCAGTTTACGGTAAGGCTGTCAAGCCTGACACAGTCAGGCTGTTAAGCCATTGAGGCAAAGTTAGATAAACACCTGGTTACATCTCCTCTAGGTTCCCTAACAATCCCTCAGCCGTAAATCACATCAGCCAGCTTAACTCCCTACTTTCTTCCCCTATATAACCGTTGTGTAAAAAATAAAACTCTGAAGACCTTGATCAGAACATAGACTTGGTCTCCTTCTTTGTGTCTCTTGTCTCTCATCCAGGTTAATTTCCCCTCGGGTCCTTGTTTGACTCCCCGCTGGCGGGGGCAAATCATGTATGGTTTAATCTCTAAATTCCTTCTGGTTTGAATAGGGTCTTCCTCAGGAAATGGGAAAGTTGGAGGGGTCCTGACAAAATACTACGATGAGATATATTTTGATTCTGATTCTGAAGATGAAGACAGAACAGGTAACGTGTTTTGTTTGGGAGTTAAATTTTATGAATAAGGTCTGCATAGCAAAATTATTTGATATTAGGATTTCCTTCTGAGCTTTATTTTTAAGAAATTATAGGCTGTTGGTATGCAAAGAACAGCAGGGTTGATTAATAAGAAAAGCTGGGGATGCAGATATGGTAATAATACGTGAAACCACTAGTGATGCTCTATGGGCATATCTGGAGAGGGAGAATGTCTACTTAGTGCCTGGCCAGCATAGTCCCTCTTTTTTATGTTCCTTGAGTAGCAATGTTGCTTTTCCTTTCTTTTTTTTAGATAGGGTTTTGCTATGTAGCCCAAGCTGCCTTCCTATTGAATTTTTTCTAACTTGTGGGAGGTGACTGGTTATAACAGGACTTACGCTAGAATACATGAATGGCAGTTTTGTATGGTGAAGGATTTTAGTTTTGCATGTTTATATGTGGGTACATATATGTGGGTACATATATTTGTGGATATATGTGGTTATATGTGAATGTGGAGGACAAAGGACAACCTCAGGTGTTAACATCCAGGAAGTCTGTCTTCCTCATTTTGTGATAGTATCTCATTGCCTGGAGCTCCCCAGTCAGGCTGACTGTTTACCCATTAAGCTCTACAGATCCTCCAGTCTCTGCCCCCCAGCACTAGCATTACCATACCTGGCTCCTCCCCACCCCAAGGTAGCATCTTGCTCTGGCCCAGGCTGACCTGGAATTCATTATGTAGTTTCAGAGTGGCCTTGAACTCACAGTGCTCCCCCTACCTCTGCCTCTTGTGTGCTGGGATTAAAGGCATGTGCACCATACCTTGCATTTTTATTTAAACATGGGCACTGGAGATGAAAATTGAGTTCCTTATGCTTGTGAGGCACTCACTTTACTCACTGTCTCCATAGATCGTTTTATGTATGTGTTTAATATTCTGAGCACTGCACCTGCATCTTCAGGAATGCTTGGCAAGGGCTGGAGGGATGGCTTAGCAGTTAAGGTGTTTGCCTGAAAATCCAAAGGACCCAAGTTTTATTCCCCAGGACCTACCTTAGCATGATGCACAAGGGGACACACATATCTGGAGTTCATTTGCAGTGGTTGGAGGCCCTAGTGTGCCCTTTCTCTCTCTTCCCCTCTTTTTCTGTCAAATAAATAAATAAATAATTTTTTTTTTTTTAAAGAGGGCTGGAGAGATGGCTTAGTGGTTAAGTGCTTGCCTGTAAAGCCTAAGGACCCCCATTCAAGGCATGCCCATTCTCTCTCTGCCTCTTTTCTCTCTCTGTCTGTTGCTGTCAAATAAATAAATAAAAATAAACAAAAAAAATTAAAAGAAGAAGAAAAATGCTTGGTAAGTATTCTACAACAGAGTTATGTCCCTGGCTCCTAGATAGATTTTTTTTGGGAAAAAAGAAAAAAAAATCTATGTATTTTTTTTTTTCCCCTGTTGTTTGATCTGGAATTCATTATTTAGTTTCAGGGTGGCATTGAACTCATGGTGATCTTCCTATTTCTACCTCCTGAGTGCTGAGATTAAAGGTTTTTGCCAACATGCCCAACAAAAATAGTATTTAAAAAATATTTTATTTTTACTTATTTATTTGACAGTGAAAGAGGGAGAGGAAGGGAAGGAGGGAGGGAGAGAGAGAGTGGGAGAATGGGTGCGCCGGCGTCTCCAGTCAATGCAAACGAACTCCAGATGTGTGTGCCCCCTTGTGCATCAAAAATAGTATTCTTTTTTTTTTTTTTAATTTTTTTATTTATTTGAGAGCGACAGATACAGAGAGAAAGACAGGTAGAGGGAGAGAGAGAATGGGCGCGCCAGGGCTTCCAGCCTCTGCAAATGAACTCCAGACGCGTGCGCCCCCTTGTGCATCTGGCTAACGTGGGACCTGGGGAACCGAGCCTCGAACCGGGGTCCTTAGGCTTCACAGGCAAGCGCTTAACCGCTAAGCCATCTCTCCAGCCCAAAAATAGTATTCTTGACAGGTATGTTGGCCTCTGGCTGGAGTTGTGTGAGCCATCACATCCAGATGAAGAATGTCTTTAAGCATTAATAAAATAATAATAATATAGCTGGGTGTGGTGGCACATGCCTTTAATCCTAGCACGCAGGAGGGAAAGTGCTGTGAATTTGAGGCCAGCATCCCAGGTCAGCCTGGGCTAGAGTGAGATCCTACCTCAAAAACAAAACAACAAAAAATAAAAAAATTTAGAAAGAATAAACACATAGCTTGGGAAGTTGGGTTCTTCATTTTATTTTAAAGCAGTATAAGCTTTTTAGATATGATACTTACTCATATCCTTAACTTTTTGAAAATTCACACAAGTGACCAAGAAGAAAAAGAAGAAACGCCACAGAATCTTGACGAATGATGAATTACTCTATGATCCTGAGAAAGATAACAGAGATCAGGCCTGGGTGGATGCACAAAGAAGGGGGTAAGATATGTGTAGTAATAGACTCTAGGAAAAAATGTCGAAAAATGATTTCATGACATTCATATTTTACTGTATTTGTATTTATATTATATGAACACATCAAAGAGGCTTTGTGCTAGAAAAGAAGCTAAAAGTTGAACTGATTCACTGAGTTACTCTAAGAGTTAATTGCTAGCGCTTCTCTGCCTTTTGGCTAAAACCAAGTGAAGAGTTAATTGCTGAGGAACTAAAACTTATCTTTGTCAGCAGGTGGAAAAATCCCAAAGAGGGAACTGTCCAGAAAGGGCCCAAAGGGATGTTGAAAAGGAAAAACAGTTTAGGCTAAAACAAAGTAAAATGGAGTTCATTATTAGGGTGGCCTGACTACAAAAATGATTGGTATACAAGTTGCCACATCTTGTTTGTTCACTTACCCCTCCCCTTGGCTATGAAAACTATAAAATAAAAATAAAATCTCAGCTCGGGGCTGGAGCTTCTTTGGAGGGCTACCTCAAGCTCTTTGGCCCCCAGGAAACAAACTCCTCTAATTTCACTCATACTGGCATTGGAGTGGTCTTTCCAGAGAATTTCTGTAACAGTTTGAGGGGAACAACACCTGAGTAATGTGTTTTGAAAGTGACTAGTAGGGACTGAGGAGATGGCATAGTCAGTAAAGGAGCTGCTTTACAAGTTGACAAAGCTGACAACCTGAGTTTGGATCTCTAGCAGATATATCAATTCCAGGTCTTTTTTTTTTTTAAAACCTCTGCAATTATTAGTTTATTAGTATTATCCAGGACTCAGATGTTCAGTATTCCTCCTGAAATTACATAAACAAATGCAAATGGGAAGAATCCAAGTCAAAATTATGTAACAAAATATAGCACTCCATCACAAAAGCATGTAAAATTACAAGAACGCTATTTTAACACTGGTACTTTAAGAGAACGATAATCTTAAAACCACAAAATTCGCCAAATTGTTCCTTAAACTGCTGAGGAGATAAACATGACTCAAATGAGTGAGCTTGGGTTTTGGAAAGAAAATGAATTGGGTAACTGGTACTAAGATGCAAAGTTTGTCTTTCTTCTTCATGTCTGATTTATTAAAGGGGAAATCACAATATAGGAAAATACATCCTACTTTAATTTTAAATGTGGCATAATTTTAAAAGCTGGCTCAACTAATTAAAAATACTTCTAATAGCCTCATTTCCTGAGCAATCCATATTTAGACAAATGGGAAAGTGTATAGCCAGCACTTTCATAGCCTTCCCTGGGAATAATGTCAACAAAAAGTTTAATATGGCAGTCTTGTATTTTAAGCTCACGCTTTTGATGATACATTCTCAGGTCTTCTTTCATGTGGGAACTTCAGAATATAACTGCCATTACATGGTAATGGGAGTTAAAGAATACAGAGTCCTCACTCAAAGATTAGAACATACTTTTCTCTTAGTCCTTCAAGGACAGACTTTCAAATTGTTTGATTCTAATAATCCCATGTTATGAAAACAACTGGTTAGCTCTTCATGTTGTAAACTTGTGGGCTATGTGAACTGTCATCCATTGATCAAGATTGTGGAGTTTCAGTTATGGGTGAAAATGTTTTCAAACTTTTTATTACCCCTATTGTGATATGCAGGGTGTGTAGACAAAAGTATTTTGCTCAGCCTGACTGTATGAAAGGATAAGCACTGCAATAATCCAAGTGACCCATAATGGGCGAAAGCAAGATACTAGCTTCCCCTCAAGAAGAAAACTCTCAGGCCTATGAAAAGGACAACCATACTAATAAAAAAAATTGTATTTACTTAGAATCACTCAGAATGTCAACAAAACAGCTGCAATTTTTTTTTTTTTGCAATTACAGGGTGGTATTCAGTTAACAGAACAACAATTATTTCATATAAGCTGCATCAGAGACAATTGAAGATGAAAAAAAAAAAAGCTACTGTCCCCATATATAACTAATTTGTGCTGTGCATCAACAAGAATCTGCTTTAAATTTCCATGCCAATTTACAACCCCCATACTGTACCAGGCAAGGTTAGTGGCTATTGAAAATACCACCAGGACAGGGCTATCTAAAGACACATTCGGTAGTGTGTTAACTATACAAAAAAAGGCACTGTAAAGTTTAAAAACAAATCTTACACAGCCTTACATTTCAATTTTTTTTTTTTTACATTTCAATTTTTTTCTTTAAAAGGAGTGAGTTGTGTAGAGGAGGGTTAAATGCTTTATAGACAAGAAAAAAAAAACTGCGCTAGAACCAACTTATTCTTCATCATCTTCTTCCTCCTCATCTTCTTCATCTTCCTCCTCTTCCCCATCCTTTTCATCTTCCTCATCTTCCTTCTTGTTCTTGCTCTTTTCAGCCTTGACAACTCCTTTTTTTTTGCTGCATCAGGTTTCCCTTTAGCTCGGTAGGCAGCCATGTCCTTTTCATACTTTTCCTCATCGTGGCAGCTTTCTTTTTGTAAGGCTGCTTGTCATCTGCAGCAGTGTTGTTCCACATCTCTCCCAGTTCTTTGAAACATCATCAGTGGATAGGCCGGGGTGTTCTCCTTTGATTTTGGGGTGATATTCAGAACAGTACAAGAAAAAGGCTGAAGGAGGCCTCTTGGGTGCATTGGGATCCTTGAATTTTTTTGTTTTCCCTTTAGGAGGGATATAGGTTTTCATTTCTCTGTCCTACCTTTGCTTCCTATATCAGACAGCTTCAGGTTCGCTGAGATGAACTTCCAGACCAGGCATAGTTATGGAGGAAGGGATATTTATTGAAGCTTACAGATCCAGGGGAAGTTCCATAATGGCAGAAGAAGCTGGCCTGCCTTCACAGGCCCAAGCAGAGAGAGAGAAGCACAAGCCAAAAAGGCCAAAAGCCAAAAGCCACACATACTTCAGGAACTCCAGCTAGGCACACTTTGCATATCTTTAGATTGAAATTGGAAACCCACCACCACACCTTAAGATCACCCAGTGACATTGCCTCCAGCAGGTGGCTACAGATGCAAACTACAAACAATAAAATATTGGGGGCCATCTATTCAAACCACCACATTCTGCCCCTGGCCCCCAATAGATTTATAACCATCACCCATTGTAAATTTTACTCAGTTTAATTTCAAAGGTCCCCACAGTCTTGACCAATTTAAGATATTAAGACCTGTAAAATCAAACAAGTTATAAACATTTCTAACATATGAAGGCACAGAGTAAACATTTTTAACTGGTATAAGGCACAGCAAGGAGAGACTAAAACAATGCAAATTCAACCACCATCAAACAAACATCAAACTTCTGCAGTTCAAGTCCAATACAACCAGAGACTGACAGTCTCCAGATTTTGCAATTCTGCCCCTTCAGCTGGGCAGAGTAGCCAGGGAACACTTCCATCTCAGGCCAACAGTGTGCTCTATGGTAGCCCTTGCACAGTCCTGGTATATCCAAAGCATCTTGAGGTCTTCATGCAAACCACAGTCCATCTTCCAAAGGCTCTTTCAGCCTGTCAGGGCATCATGTCCTGCCTCATGCTTTGTCTCAGCAGCAGCTCCTGGAACCATGTGCAATTCATGACCACTCCTCACATTTTCCAAAGGTTCTTTCAGCCTATCAGGGCATCAGGCCCTACCTCATGCCACATCTCAGCAGCAGCTCCTGGAAGCATGTGCAATTCATGACCACTCCTCGCATTTTTCATGCTTCTGAAACCAATACCAGGTGTGTAGGACACAGCCATATTCTTTTTTTTTTTTTTGGTTTTTCGAGGTAGGTTCTCACTGTAGCCCAGGCTGACCTGGAACTCATTATGTAATCTCAGGGTGGCCTTAAACTCATGGTGATCCTCCTACTTCTGCCTCCCAAGTGCTGGGATTAAAGGTATGCTCCACCACGCCCAGCTGCAGCCATATTCTTAATTCACAGACAAAATAAATAATAACCTTGAAAAGCAGGTTCCTTTTCCAGTCAACTCTTTCCAAAGGTGTTTGCATTTCTTTTCTTTTTTTAAATTATTTATTTATTTATTTGAGAGCGACAGACACAGAGAGAAAGACAGATAGAGGGAGAGAGAGAATGGGCGCGCCAGGGCTTCCAGCCTCTGCAAACGAACTCCAGATGCGTGCGCCCCCTTGTGCATCTGGCTAACGTGGGACCTGGGGAACCGAGCCTCGAACCGGGGTCCTTAGGCTTCACAGGCAAGCGCTTAACCGCTAAGCCATCTCTCCAGCCCGGTGTTTGCATTTCTATGATAGTCTTTCCTCAGGCATCCTTTCCATGGTAAAGCAATTGGACCATCTTCCTTTAAGATTGCTAATGTGTTTGACAGTAGCAGCTTTAGTAATCTAAAGCCAGTCTCTGTGCCAGTAAATTTACCTTGCTTAAAGTTTTCCAGCTTAAATTCTTAAGTCTCTTAGTCCAATATCTCTAGCCAAGCACATCAGTCCGTTACAAATTTAACCTTGATCAAACTCTCTGGGCCTGGGCAGCAGGACACAGCCAGCCCTTTTGCCAGTAGCCCAGTTACAACAAAGTCCTCTGTAGTCTTTCCTTCCCCTTAGAAAGCTCTTAAGCCAAGCCTTGAAGTTCAATGCTGTCTGCACTTAACATTCTTAAACTCTGATCAGAATAGTCCATAAAACTTGGCTTACCACTCCAGCAGGCATCTTCAGTTGCAAGCACTATGTCCATGCCCATTACTCCAAAACAAAGGTTCCAAAAGATCAACATCCACATGGCCAGGTACATCTCAGCCCACTCCTTGGTACCAAGTTCTGTGGCTGGTAGCTTCAGGTTCGCTGAGATGCACTTCCAGACCAGGCATAGTTATGGAGGAAGGGATATTTATTGAAGTTTACAGATCCAGGGGAAGTTCCATAATGGCAGAAGAAGCTGGCCTGCCTTCACAGGCCCAAGCAGAGAGAGAGAAGCACAAGCCAAAAAGGCCAAAAGCCAAAAGCCACACATACTTCAGGAACTCCAGCTAGGCACACTTTGCATATCTTTAGATTGAAATTGGAAACCCACCACCACACCTTAAGATCACCCAGTGACATTGCCTCCAGCAGGTGGCTACAGATGCAAACTACAAACAATAAAGAACTGAATATATTGGGGGCATCTATTCAAAGCACCACACCTCCTGAGTGCTGGGATTAAAGGCGTGTGCCTGGCAAGTTTTTTTTTATATATATATTTTTTATTTGAGAGGAGGAGGCAGCTCTGTCTTTTTTTTTTTTTTTTTTTTTTTTTTTTTGGTTTTTCGAGATAGGGTCTCACTCTGGTCCATGCTGACCTGGAATCCACTATGGAGTCTCAGGGTGACCTCGAACTCATGGCAGTCCTCGTACCTCTGCCTCCCGAGTGCTGGGACTAAAGGCGTGCACCACCATGCCCAGCTCCTGTCTTTTTTTTTTTTTAAGCAATTTGAAAGTTTGTTTTTAAAAAGTGTATTCATGTGCTGGAGAAATGACTTAGTGGTTAAGGTGCGCACCTACAAAGCTAAAGGACCCGGTTTGGATCCCCAGGACCCTCAATCCAGATGTACAAGGTGGTGCATATGCCTGGAGTTCGTTTGCAGCTGCTGGAGGCCCTGGTGAGCCCGTTCTATCTGTCTCTCTCTCTCTCAAATAAATAAAAAGAAAATATTTAAAAAATATTTATTTATTTGCGATTAAGTCAGAGAGAGAAAGAGAAAGAGAAACAGACAGACAGAGAATGAGTGTGCCAGGGCCTCCTGCCACTGCAAACAAACTGGATGCCCACGCCACATTGCATCTGGTTTATGTGAGTACTGGGAAATTGAACCCAGGCTGTCAGGCTTTGAAAAGCTTGCTCTTTTTAAACACTTAGCCATCTCTCTAGCCCCCAACTTTTTTTGTTTTAACATGGATTCTGGGGCTCAAGCTTGGTCCCCATGCTTACATATCACTTGCTAAGCCATTTTGCCCTGCCCACTTTCATTTCTTTAAAAAATTTTTTTTCCCACTAGGCATGGTGGTGCTCGGCTTTAATCCCAGCATTCAGGAGGGAGAAGTAGGAGGATTGCCGTGAGTTCAAGGCCACCCTGAGACTACATAATGAATTCTAGGTCAGCCTGGGCTAAAGTGAAACCCTACCTCAATTAACTGGAATTAACTCTGTAGTCTCAGGGTGGCCTTGAACTCACGGCGATCCTCCTACCTCTGCCTCCCGAGTGCTGGGATTAAAGGCATGCGCCACCACGCCCGGCTCTGGATCTCTTTCTTTTTTTTTTTTTAAAATATGGAACGCTTCACGAATTTGCGTGTCATCCTTGCGCAGGGGCCATGCTAATCTTCTCTGTATCGTTCCAATTTTAGTATATGTGCTGCCGAAGCGAGCACTGGATCTCTTTCTTTATTGCCTTTTAGTTCTACTCTCCCACTGTGTTCTTTTCCATCTCCCTCTTTACTCAGGTGCTGCTTTCTCCACTCCCTCTTGTGCTTACTCAGTGAAATTTTATTTATTTATTTAGAGGCAGGTAACCCTATAAAACAAGCTGGTCTGGAACTTAATTACGTAGCCCAGGCTTGTTTTAGGAATTCATGATTCTCCTGCTTCAACCTCTGGAAAAATTTGAGACCGTAGTCTAGACTGGCCTCTGGGATCACAGTTGTGTCATTGTGCCTGGCTTAGTTGCATTTTGTTTTATTTACTTGAGAGAGAACGAGGCACATAGAGAATAGGTGCACCAGGGCCTTCAGCTGCTGCAAACCAACTCCAGACACCTGCACTACTTGTGCATATGGCTTACGTGGGTTCTGGGGAATCAAACCTGGGTACTTAGGCTTCCTAGACCAGTGTCTTAACCACTAAGCCATCTCTGCAGCCCTTTTTGTTTTTTTCTTGAGTTAGGGTTTCACTCTAGTCCAGGCTGACCTGGAATTCATTCTGTAGTCACAGGCTGGCCTCCAACTCTTGGCGATCCTACCTTTGCCTCCCAAGTGCTGGGATTAAAGGCATGTACCATCATGCCTGGCTCAAGTAATTGCATATTTTTTGATGCCTCATAGTATAAAATGAACTTTGAAGTGTTATCAGTAAAATTGAGACAATCAAGGAACCTACAGTCTAGCAACAAAATTTGTCAATAAGATAGGCTATATAAGATGTATTATCTGCTGGGGTTTTTGTTGTTGTTGTTTTTTCCAGAGTGTGCTGTGTTGTGCTGGGTCTGGAATTCAGGGCCTTGGCATGTTAAGCAAGTGTTCTACCACTGAGCTACATTCTCAGCCCTTGTTCTTTTGAGACAAGACTTTGCTGTATTGAGCCATGAGCTCAAGCTGACCTCAATGTCTTGTTCTTTTGCCTTTGTTTCCCAACTGCTGGGATTCTAGGCATGGAATGTATTAGTGGAATGTATTTTTAGTGTTAAATAATCTTGTTCATGGTTCTTTACATTCCTGTACAAAACAGTAGCCATTTAAGACCACATAAATAAATCATGGATGCATAATGAATTCACTACATTTTATACCACTCTGTAATTACGAAACAAATGAATAAGTTATTTTCTTGGGTTTTAACAAAATTTAAATATTTTTTATTTATTTATTTGTTTGACAGAAAGAGGGAATGGACACACCAGGGCCTCTAGCCACTGCAAACAAACTCCAGACGCATGTGCTCCCTTGTGCTTCTGGCTGACATGGGTCCTGGGGAATTGAATCTGGGTCCTTTGGGTTTGCAGGCAAACGCCTTAACTCCTAATCCATCCCTTTCTTGGGGTTTTAGGTTTTATTTTATTTTATTTTATTTTATTTTATTTTATTTTATTTTATTTAAGAGCAGTCACTTTTTAGGAAAATAAATGACCATTGTATCTTAGTTGCAGGATCTCAAAATTCCTATTTTTGTTTGCTGGGATGATTTGACTCCTTAATTTGGTTGATTATCAAGTAGTATGGTACTATCTACATGCAAATTGTTCTTGCCTCAGATCTTTCAGCTGCAATCAAAGGCAGTAGGTTAATTTTCTCGTGTCCGGGTGGGTTTCTTCAGTCATTTTGGGGTTTTAGTTTTGAAATGTGCTAAGTATTAGAGACACTTAACACTTGTTAAATACTGGGGATATGCCAGGCATGGTGGCTCACACCTTTAATCCCAGCACTTGAGAGGCAGAGATAGGAGGATTGCCATGAGTTCAAGGCCACCCTGAAACTATATAGTGAGTTTCAGGTCAGCCTGGGCTAGAGTGAAACTCTACCTCCAAACAAACGAACAAACTAACAAACAAACAAAATGCTGGGGATATAATATGCTCAGTGATAGAATTCTCTCCTAGCATCCACAAGCCCTGGGTTTGAGCCCCAGTACCATAAAAACAAACAACCCAAACAACTTCAAAATGTGCGCTGTATTTTTTCCTACAAACAGAGTTTGATAAGTAATACCAAATAATCTGATTTTTGTTACTATTTTCAGGAACTTAGCATTTCTTCTATAAAGTAAATGCTGATATTTTTTGAGTTCTTATTATATGGCAGACACTGTTCTAAACTCTGTTTATTTGCTATAATTATATTTATTCTATTGGTTCTTTTTCTCTTCCTTTGCATGTGTGTGTGGTGTGGTGTGTGCAGGTATGACCTTGAGCTGGGGTCAGAAGAGACCTTCATGTGTTCCCCTTTATCTCTTATGTACTTGTTTTCGTGAGATGGAGACTCTCATGAATCCACAGCTGCTGGTTTTGGTCAGAATGCTGTAGCAGTTATCTGGTCTTGCTTCCCACAGGAGAGGAGTTAAAGGCATGTGTGGCCACGCCCAATACTCTTTTTTTTTTTTTTAAAGATATTGTACTTATTTATTTGAGAGATAGAATGGGTGCCCCAGGGCCTCTAGCCACTGAGAGCAAACTCCAGTTGCATGCGCCACCTTGTACATTTGGCTTTACTTGGGTACTGGGAAATTAAATCTGGGTCCTTAGACTTCACAGGTGAATGCCTTAACCGCTAAGCCATTTGTCCAGCCCCACACCCAGTTTTTTTTTTTTTTTGGTTTTTCGAGATAGGGTCTCACTGTAGCCCAGGCTGACCTGGAATTCACTATGGAGTCTCAGGGTGGCCTCGAACTCACAATCCTCCCACCTCTGCCTCCTGAATGCTGGGATTAAAGGCGTGCGCCACCATGCCCAGCTCCAGTTTTCTTAATGTGGGTGCTCAGGCCCTCATGCTAGTGTTAGAAGTGCTCCTACCTGCTAAGCCATCTCCCCCACCTGTTTGCTTGTTTTTTGTTGTTGCTGGAGACAGGGCACTCTATATCTCAGGCTGATCGGGAAGTTACTATGTATCCCAAGCTAGCCCCAAAATCAAGGCAGTCTTCCTGCCTCTACCTCTCAAGTGCTGATTCCATGTCTGAGACACCACTCTCACAGCATGTCTAGACTCTTGAAATACTGTACGAACAAACAATCTACATGTTCAGGATTTACTTACTGTAAGGAAAGTATAAGAGAAAAGCAAAAGAGAACACCAGACTTGATCTCTACAGGCAGACTGTTTATTGAAAGAAACAGCAAGGGCAGCAACCTTCCTGCAGGATGAAGGCTGAAGCACTGGGCCAGGCTGGGGTGCAAGCTTATAAGGTGGAGCCTAGCTGGATGTGGTGGCACAAGCCTTTAATCCCAGCACTTGGGAGGCCGAGGTAGGATTGCTGTGAATTCGAGGCTACCCTGAGACTACATAGTAACTTCCAGGTCAGCCTGAGCTAAAGTGAAACCTTACCTTGAAAAACAAAGAAAAAAAAAAAAAGGATCCTAAGAAAAACAGACTGTAACAGCTACAGGTCCAAAGGAAGTAGATAAAGAACTGTAGTTGTGTCCTTGCTCAGAATAAACTTTTTTAGCCAAATTGTCTAGGGAGGATATCCCACCAGATGGTTTCTGTTCCCTCAAGGTTTTCTGATTTAAGAGAAGTTTTGTCAATCCGGAGTAGCCTGTGAGGGCTGCATGTCTGTAATTTCTTTATTACCTGATAGTTTTAGGGAGTTATTAACCTTTTAGTTCCCTCTAGTTTTCAGGGAACTCTATTAACCCTTCACTTCTTTTTTCTTTTCTTTTGAGGTAGGGTCTCACTCTTGCCCAGGCTGACCTGGAATTCACTCTGTAGTCTCAGGGTGGCCTTGAACTCACAGCGATCCTCCTACCTTTGCCTCCCAAGTGCTGGGATTAAAGGTGTGCGCCACCACGCCCGACACCACGCCCGGCACACTTCTTATTTTTTCGATGTAGCTTTGCTATGTTTTAAAATTAGTAAACTATACATTAAAAAAATTTTTTTTTTTTGTTTTTGAGGTAGGGTATCACTGCAGTCCAAGCTGGCCTGGAATTCACTTACGTATTCTCAAGGTGCCCTCGAAAACATGGTGGTCCTCCTACCTCTGCCTCCCAAGTGTTACAATTAAAGGTGTGCACCACCATAGTCGGCCATTATTTTATTTTATTTATTTTTTTGAGGTAGGGTCTCACGCTAGCCCAGGCTGATCTGAAATTCAGTATGTATTCTTAGAGCGCCCTTGAGCTCACAGCCATCCATCTACCTTTGCCTCCAAGTGCTGGGATTAAAGATGTACGTCACCATGCCTGGCTTTATTTATTTATTTATTTATTTGAGAGGAAGAGGGAGGGAGGGAAGGATTGAGAGAGAGAGAGAGAGAGAGAGAGAGAGAGAGAGAATGAGAATGGGTGTACCAAAGCCTTTAGCCATTGCAAATGAACTCAAATGCATGCCACTGTGTGCATGTAGCTTATGTCTGTGCTGGGAAATCAAACCTGGGTCCTCAAGTACCTTAACCACTAACCCTCCTCTCTAGCCCCAGTTTTATTATTATTAGTAGTAGTAATAATTTTTTTTTGGTTTTGTTTTTTAAAATTTTTTTGTTTATTTTTATTTATTTATTTGAGAGTGACAGACAGGGAGAAATAGGGAGGGGGAGAGAATGGGCGCGCCAGGGCCTCCAGCCACTGCAAACGAACCCCCTTGTGCATCTGGCTAAGTGGGTCCTGGGGAATCGAGCCTTGAACAGGGTCCTTAGGCGTCACAGGTAAGCGCTTAACCGCTAAGCCATCTCTCCAGCCCTACTTTTTTGGCTTTTTGAGGTAGGGTCTCACTTTAGTCCAGGCTGACTTGGAATTCATTGTGTAGCTTCAGGCTGGCCTTGGACTCACTGCATTACCTACCTCTTGTCTCCCAAGTGCTGAGATTAAAGGTGAGTCACCACGCCCAGCCCTTATTGTTTTTTTTTTTTGTTGTTGTTTTTGTTTGTTTATTTTTACTTATTTATTTGAGAGCGACAGACAGAGAGAGAGAGAGAATGGGCACGGCAGGGCCTCCAGCAACTGCAAACGAACTCCAGATGCATGTGCCCCTTGTGCATCTGGCTAACGTGGGTCCTGGAGAATCGAGCCTTGAACCAGGGTCCTTAGGCTTCATAGGCAAGCACTTAACCGCTAAGCCATCTCTCCAGCTCTGTTTTTTTTTTAGGTAGTGTTTCACTCTAGCTCAGGCTGACCTAGAATTCACTATGTATTGTCAGGGTGGCCTTGAACTCACAGCAATCATCCTGTCTTTGTCTCCCAAGTGCTTGGATTATGCCACCCTGCCCAACTTCCTCTTTTATTTATTTACTTACTTATTTTTAGTTTTTTGAGTTAGGGTCTCACTCTAGCTCAGGCTGACCTGGAATTTACTATGCAGTCTCAGGGTGGCCTCAAACTCATGGTGATTCTCCTACCTCTGCCTCCCAAGTGCTGGGATTAAAGATGTGTGCTACCATGTCTGGCTATTTTTGGTTTTTCAAAGTAAGGTCTCCCTCTACCCCTGGCTGACCTGGAGTTTACTATGTAGGTTCAAGGCAGCCTCAAACTCATGGCACTCCTCCTACCTTTGTCTCTCAAATGCTGGAATTAAAGGCATGTGCCACCATTTTCAGCTTTCCAAGATTTGTTTGATTAATGTATTTTTTTCTGTTCTAGTTATCATGGATTTGGATTACAGAGGCCATGCCAACGACAACAGCCTGTTCCAAATAGTGATGCTGTCTTGAATTGCCCTGCCTGTATGACTACATTGTGTCTTGATTGCCAAAGGTAATAATTAATGGGTAACATACACACTACACACCCCTAAAACAAAACAAAACAAAAAATAATTTGTTGTTTCTTTCTGTGTGTGTGGTGAGTATGTGGTGTATGTGTGCATGTGGTGATTGCATGTGATGTGTGTACACAGATGAGGGCAAAGGAGTTTAGTTATCTTCCTCTGTCTCTCTTCTGGCTTGTTTCCTTGAGAGTCTGTTGAACCTGGAGCTCCCTGTTTTTGGTTAGCCTGGCTGACCAGAGAGCCCCACAGTTCTGTCTCTCTGCCCATCACCTGGCGTTGCAGGCATGTGTGGCCATGCCTGGGTTTTTATGTTGGTGTAGTCATCAAACTCAGGTCCTCATGGTTATACAGCAAGTGCTCTTACCCACTGAGGCATGTCCTTCCTGGGTGCCTGGTCCTCCTTTGTTTAAGTCAGAAGTGACATGTGTGCATGTGTGTGTGTCTGTGTGTGTGTAGGCATGCCACAGCTCATGCGTGGAGGTGAGAGGACAAGTCAAGTGCCTGTGTTCCACCTTTGAGACAGGCTCTCTTGCTGCTGCAAATGAACTGCCAGGATGCAAAGAAACCTCAGAGTAGTTGGCCTGTGAGCTTTGGATTTTCCTGGCCCTGCCTCCCGTTGTAGTAGGTGTGTTGGGATCACAGATGCATGTGGCTGTATATGTGTGTTGGCTGGCTGGTAGGCTTTGCAAGCAAGCACTTTTCCACTGGGTCAGCCCCCTGGAACTTGGCTTAAATCAGAAATAGCTTCCCCCCTGCCCCCGAGTTAGGGTCTCTCTGTATCCCCAGTGGTCTTGGAACTCATAGTAGTCCTCCTTCCTCAGCCTTCTCAGTGCTGATTAAAGGTGTATGTCACATGCCTGCCTACTTTTTTTGTTTTCTATTTCTGGACATAGAATCCTACTGTGTAGCCCAAACTGTCCTGCATACTCACAGTTCTCCTGCCTCCACCTCCAAGTGCTGGAATTACAGGGATAGGCTGCCACCATGCCCAGCTAGCTTGATGTTTCTGATTCTTTTTTTTTTTTTTTGACCTGGAATTCACTGTGGAGTCTCAGGGTGGCCTCGAACTCAAGGCAGTCCTCCTACTTCTGCCTCCCGAGTGCTGGGATTAAAGGCATGCGCCACCACTCCCGGCTCGATGTTTCTGATTCTTGGCAAAAATAAATTTATGCATTCTAGTTTATGAAATGAAGGAAATGGCTTTGTACATATGTGTTTTTTCTCTTCCAGTTTAACCAAAACACAAACTTTCTACACTTCATGATCTAATAGTGGATAATTGTGTTCCATACTAATGCCGGGTTCTAATGCAGTAGAATTAAAGTGAAACAACATTTGTAGTGGCTAATTATAATTCAAACCTCTCCTGGCATGGTGGTACACAGCCCTTGCAAGGTTGAGCCAGAGGCTGAGGCAAGAGAATTGCTTCAAATTCAAGGCCAATTCAGAACTCACATAATTCAAGACAAAGGACTATTTCTGATTTTACTTTACTTTTTCTTTCTTTGTTCCTTTTCTTTCCTTTCCTTTCCTTTTCTTTCTTTCTTTCTTTCTTTTTTTTTTTTTTTTGAGGTAGTGTCATGCTCTAGCCCAGTCTGATTTTATTTATTTATTTATTTATTTATTTATTTTTGGTTTTTCAAGGTAGGATTTCAGTCTAGCTCAGGCTTACCTGGAATTCACTATGTAGTCTCAGGATAGCCACAAACTTAGAATGATCCTCCTACCTCTGCCTCCTCAGGACTGGGATTAAAGGTGTACACCACTACGCCTGGCTGACTTTTTATTTTATTTTTTTCGAGGTAGGGTCTCACTCTAGCCCAGGCTGACCTGGAATTCACTATGTAGTCTCAGGGTAGCCTCAAAGTTACAGTGATCCTCCTACCTCTGCCTCCCGAGTGCTGGGATTACAGGTGTGTGCCACTATGCCTGGCTTCTGGTTGATTTTCTTTTCTTTTGTTTTCTCTTCCTTTCTTTCATTTTTAATATTTTAATTTATTTGTTAGAGAAAGAGGGGGAGAGAGAGAATGGGCGCACCAGGGCCTCCAGCCACTGCAAACTCTAGATGCGTGTGCCCCCTTGTGCATCTGGCTAACTTGCGTCCTGGGGAATCGAACCTGGGTCCTTTGGCTTTGTAGGCAAACGCCTTAATGGAAAAGCCATCCCTCTGTCTATTTGATTTTCTTTCCTTTTTAATGATGTTTATTTATTTACTTGACGGGGGCGGGGGGAGGAATGGGTGTACCAGGCCTCTGCAAATGAACTCTAGACGCATGTATGTCTGGCTTGCATGGGTCCTGGGGAATCGAACCTGGGTCCTTTGGCTTTGCAGGCAAGCGCCTTAATCACTAAGATATCCTTCTAACTCTCTCTATCTTTTTTTTTTTTTTTTTTTTTTTGGTTTTTGAGGTGGGGTCTCACTCTAGCCCAGGCTGACTTGGAACTCACTATGTAGTTTGAGGGTGGCCTAAAACTCACGGTGATACTCCTACCTCTGCCAAACAAGTGCTAGGATAAAAGGTGTGAGCCGCCACTCCTGGCTTGATTTTATTTTTTCAAAATATTTTTATTTATATGAGGGCTGGGAGATGGCTCAACGATTAAAGATGCTTGCTTGCAAAGCCTGACAGCCTGGGCTTGGTTTCCTCAGTATCCATGTAAACCAGACACACAAAGTGGCACATGCATCTGGAGTTTGTTTGCCGTAGAGGGAGACCCTGGAGTGCCCATACTTAGTCTCTCTCTCTGCCTCTTTCTCTTTGTCTCTGTCAAATAGATAAAAACATTTAAAAAATTTTCACTTGGGAGGCAGAGGTAGGAGGGTTGCTGAGAGTTCGAGGCCACCCTGAGACTACGTAGTGAATTCCAGGTCAGCCTGAGCTAGAATGAGACCCTACCTCGAAAAACCAAAAAACAAAAAGTTCTATAAAGAGAGCCAGGAGTGATGGTGCATGCCTTTAATTCCAGCACTTGGGAGGCAGAGGTAGAAGAATCACTGTGAGTTCAGTCAAGGCTACCCTGAGACTACTGAGTGAATTCCAGGTCAGCCTGGGCTAGAGCAAGATCCTTCCTTGAAAAACAAAAACAAAAATAAAAGAAAAAAATGTTTTATAAAGAAAAATGTGGGGCTGGAGAAATGGCTCAGTGGTTAAGATGCTTATCTGCAAAGCCTAGTGACTTGGATTAATTTTACCAGTACTTCTGTTTAGTGTTGCATGCATCTGGAAGTTTGCAGCGGCTGGAGGCTGTGGTGCACCCATTCTCTGTTTCTCTTCTCCCTATCTCTCTCTTAAATAAGTAAAATATAAAAAGAAAAACGTGGATGGGGACCTCCAGGAGGTTAAAGGCTATTTTTTTTAAAGTTATTATTTTTTATTATTTTTCATTTATTTATTTGAGAGCAACAGACAGAGTGAGAAAGAGGCAGAGAGAGAGGGAGAATGGGCACGCCAGGGCCTCCAGCCACTGCAAACGAACTCCAGACGTGTGTACCCCTTGTGCATCTTGCTAACGTGGGTCCTGGAGAATCCAGCCTCGAACCGGGGTCCTTAGGCTTCACAGGCAAGCATTTGACAGCTAAGCCATCTCTCTAGCCCTAAAGTTATATTTTTATTCCTTTTAAAAAAAAAAAAAGAACCGGGCATGGTGGTGCACACTTTTAATCCCAGCACTTGGGAGACTGGGGTAGGATTGCCATGAGTTCAAGGCCACCCTAAGAGTACATAGTGAATTCCAGGTCAGCCTGAGCTAGAGTGAGACCCTACCTCAAAAAAAAAAAAAAAAAAAAAAAAAAGATTGAATGTTTCTAAAGGCTATTTTTTTTTTAAGATTAACTTTTATTTATTTGTTAGAGACGGGGGTGGTGGTGGAAGAGAGTGTGTGTGAGGATGGGCATGCCAGGGCCTCTAGCCACTGCAAACAAACTACAGACACATGTGCCACCATGTGCATCTGGCTTGCATGGGACTTGGAAAATCAAAGCTGCGTCCTTAGGCTTCACAAGCATGTGCCTCAACCACTAAGCCATCTCCTTAGCCCTTAAAGGCTATTTTTAAAGCAATAGAAAAAAAGAGCACATTAAACAACATTTCAGGGGCTGAGAAGAGCTGGCTCAGTGCTTAAAGGCTCCTGCTTACAAAGCCTGTTGCCTGAGTTCAGTTCCCAAGCTTCCCATGTTATCCACATGCAAAAAATAGTACATCCTACTACACATGCACATACAAGTGCAAATAAGCAAGCACCTTTTTGTTTGTTTGTTTTTTGAAGTAGGGTCTATACATGGTGTCCTGTCTGTGCTGACCTGAAATTCACCATGTAGTCTCAGGGCAGCCTTGAACTCATGGTGATCCTCCTACCTTGGCCTTCCAAGTGCTGGGATTAAAGGTATGCACCCGATTTAAAAGACATTTCTGAAAAAATATTTCTGGGTTGGGATGTAGTTCAATTGGTAGAGTGTTCAACATAGCATGCACAAAGCCTTGGGTTTGATTCTTAACATTTTATAAGTGGTGTAGTGGCACACACCTGTAATCCTAGTACTTGGGAGGTAGAAGCAGGAAAAACAGAAGTTCAGGGGCTGGAGAGATGAGTTAGCAGAAGCCCTTAAGGACCCACGTTCCATTTTCTAGTACTCATGTAAGCCAAGATTCATAATGTAGCATGTGTCTGAAGTTCATTTGCAGTGGCTACAGGCCCTAGCATGCCCGTTCTCTATCTGCCTCTCTCTCTTTTTCGAATAAACAAAATATTTTTAAAAACCCAGAAGTTCAAGGTCATCCTCAGCTACTTAATGAGTTTGAGGCCACCCTGGACTATATGAAACTCTCTTGCAAGTTAGTCTCTTTCTCTTTCTCTCCCTCTCCCTCTCTGTTGGATCTGGTGGTATATGCCTGTAATCCCAGCACTTGCGATGTTGAGGTGGAGGATTATGAACTCCAGGTTAGCTTGGACTACTCTGTCTCAAAAATAAGTAAATGGGGCTGGAGAGATGGCTTAGTGGTTAAGGCATTTACCTGCAAAGCCAAAGGACCTTGGTTCAATTCCCCAGGACCCTTGTAAGCCAGATGCGCAAGGTGGTGCATGTGTCTGGTGTTTGCAGTGGCTGGAGGCTCTGGCCCACCCATTCTCTCTCTCTCTTTTTTTTTTTTTTGGTTTTTCGAGGTAGGGTCTCACTCTGGCTCAGGCTGACCTGGAATTCACTATGTAGTCTCAGGGTGGCCTCGAACTCACGGCGATCCTCCTACCTCTGCCTCCCGAGTGCTGGGATTAAAGGCGTGCGCCACCACGCCCGGCTCTCTTTCTTACGTAAATAAATAAATATAAATAAATGGAGCTGGGTGTGGTGGCACATGGCTTTATTCCCAACGCCAGGAAGGTTGAGCTAGGAGGATCACCATGAATTCAAGGTTAACCTGGGGCTATAGAGTGAAACCCTGCCTTGAAAAATCAAAAAAGAAAATAAATAAATAAAAAATAATTAATGAATGACAAGTTTTATTTTTACAACAGCCCTTTCAAATTTATTTAAATTTGCTGTTTTGTCCCCATATATTTATTTTGGTATGCATTTTAGTGATTTTTTGTTTGTGTTTTCAAGTTAGGGTCTATCTCTAGCCCAGGCTAACCTGGAATTCATAGTCTCAGGCTGGCCTCAAACTCAGAGTGATCCTTCATTCTCTGTCTCCAGAGTGCTGGGATTAAAAGCATGTGTTACCATGCCTGGCTAATTTTTTGGATCTCAAATTTTATCTAAAACAATCAATATTCTTGTCATTTTCCTTTAGACATGAATCCTACAAAACTCAGTATAGAGCAATGTTTGTGATGAATTGTTCTGTCAACAAAGAAGAGATTCTCCGATACAAAAACCCAGCGAGCAGGAAGAAAAGGCGAGTATATAAGAAGATGAAATCTAGTCAGGAACCTCCTTCACAACAGGCTGAGACAGAAGTGGAAGAAATCTATCACCCAGTCATGTGCACAGAATGTTCCACTGAAGTGGCAGTCTATGACAAGGATGAAGTCTTTCACTTCTTCAACGTTTTGGCGAGTCATTCTTAAACAGCGAACCTGGTGATGGTAATTAGTTGCCCAGGACTGTATATAATGTGGACGGTTACTTTCTTCTGGCCTGTATTCATGTCATTAGTCACATTGAGTTATTAAAGCAATATTTGATCTTTTTGAGGAGAATGGTTGTCAGCTTTTGTCTCCATTCCCCCTCTCATTATTTCTGTTTAGTTTTCTCATGAATACTGATGCACTCATTATTCATTCCATTTTTGATGGACATTTGTGATCTTTGGGGCTTTTTATTAAAGCTCTTTAGAAATAAAAGGTTCTGAAGTTATGAGTAATCCTTGTTTCTGAGTTTTTTTGTCCAGTTTCCTTTGCTATAACAATACTAGAGGTTGGGTACTTTATAAATTACTTAGCTTATGATTTGGGTGGCTCTGCTTGGCCTTCTGAGAGTGTCCTTGGCAGTGTCCCCTCATAGTAGATGGCATATGGTGAGGGCATATGCAAGAGGGAATGCTCTCATGGTAACAGGGGAAGCCAAAGCTGGATCCAGGGGTTAGGCTTTAATTACTTTGTGCACACATGTTGTGCCCACGTGGTGCCCCATGTGCTTGCCTGTGGCTGGGTGTGATCACCTGTTGGCTGGAGGGGACCTTCAGGTGTCGCCCTCTGTTGCTTTTCCGCCTGTTCTTCCTCCACCTGGAGTCTCTTAGTGATCTTGGAGCTCACCGTTTTTTCATGAGCCCGAGTGATTCTCTGCTCACCACAGGACTGGGTTTACAGATGTGTGTGGCCATGCCCAGCTATTTATGTGGGTCCTGGGGATTGAACTGGAGAGGTCTCTCAGGCTCTCATTTGTGCACAGGAAGTGCTCTTAACTGCTGAGCCATCTCTCCAGCCCATAATAACTCATTTAAGGGAACTCATTGGAGTCCCTGGAGAATTATATCCCTTCCAAGGGCAGTACCTCAGTTATCTGCAACTAGGCCCCACCTCTTAAGATTCTATCTTCTCTGCCATTGCCACACTGAAGACTAAGCCTCCAATGCGTGATTGTGTTTGTGGACCATCTACATTCAAACCATAGCACTGAGTGTTACTTGAGTGTTATTATTTTGTGTATATCTTTGCATTATGAAACTACAAACTCCTGACTTCTGTGTTGTTTTTGTTAAGATAAGTCCTCCCCATCACAGGATGGAGTCAGCATTTAGCAACTGAAGCAATTACATGGAGTTGATATTATCTGATACCTTGAGTAATGCAAGCCTTTCCCACAAAATGGTTGCACTTACTAGTATTCTAAGCACATCTATATATTTTATTATTAATTTTTAGTTAGCATAGAAGATAACATGTTTCATTATCACTCACCTTCCCATTCGTGAGTATACTTGTTTTTTTTGGAAGAGGTAGGTTTGAGGCAGGATCTCACTCTAGCCCAGGCTGACCTGGAACTCACTCTTTAGCCTCAGGCTGGCTTTGAACTCACGATGATCCTCCTACCTTAACCTCCCAAGTGCTGGGACTAAAGGTGGGCACCACCATGTCCAGCTTTAAGTGTACTTTAAAAAAAATTATTTATTTATTTATTTATTTGAGAGCAACAAACAAAGAGGCAGAGAGAGAGCGCGAGAGAGCGAGCAAGCAAGCGCGGGCGTGCCGGGGCTTCCAGCCACTGTAAGCGAACTCCAGAGGCATGCGCCCCCTTGTGCTTCTGGCTAACGTGGGTCCTGGGGAGTTGAGCCTCAAACTGGGGTCCTTAGGCTTCACAGGCAAGCATTTAACTGCCAAGCCATCTCTCCAGCCCTAAGTGTACATTTTAAAATGGAAATTCATGCTTAAGGGACAGCAGCCTCTCCTCTAACCAAACTTTAAAACTCCTAATGTCAGGCTAGAGAGATGGTTAGTGGTTAAGGCGCTTGCCTATGAAGTCAAAAAACCCAGGTTCGATTCTCCAGTACTCACGTAAGCCAGATGCACAAGGGGACACATGCATCTGGAGTTTATTTGCAGTGCCCATTCTCTTTCTCTCTCAAATAAAGAATAAAAACATCCTATTGTTACTTTTTGTGCCTACCATTTGTCTCTTCTGCTGTCTTTAAAAAGGTGTGTATAGGGGTGTATAGGGCTGGAGTTAGCAGTTAGGGCGCATGCCTTTAAAGCCTAAGAGCTCCTGCTCCAATCTTTCAGATCCCACCATATAGCCAGATGCAAGCAATTCAAGCATGCAATGCACACATGTCCACAAGGGGGCGCAAGTGAAAGGCCCTGGCAAGCCTATTCTCACTCTGCCTTTCACTCTCAATATATATATATATTTAAAAAATAATTAAAAAATAAGTTGTATATAATAGTAATAATAATAATAAAATAAGGTGTGAATAATAGGAAGATAATTAATAGAAGCTTGGGGAGAGTATTGTAGGCATCATATATTTTCCTTATTTATTTATTTATTAGAGACAGAGGGGTAGAGAAAGAGAGAGGGAGAGAATGGCTGCACCAGGGCCTCTAACCACTGCAAATAAACTTCAGACCCATCTGCTGCCATGTGCATTTGGCTTACATGGGATCTGGACAATCGAACCTGGGCCCTTAGGCTTTGCAGCTTTAAGCACTAGGCCACCTCTCCAGCCCTTATTTTTTTGTTCAGATTAATTAAAAAAATTTTTTAATTTTCTTGTTTATTTTTATTTATTTGAGAGCAATAGAGAGGCAGGCAGATAGAGAATGAGTGTGCCAGGGACGTCAGCCACTGCAAATGAACTCCAGATGCATGTGCCCCCTTGTGCCTCTGGCTTTCCTGGGACCTGGGGAATGGAGTCTTGAACCGGGGTCCTTAGGCTTCACAGGCAAGGACTTAACTGCTAAGCCATCTCTCCAGCCCTAAAGAATTTGTTTTTTAATTTTGAGAGAGAATGGGCACACCAGGGCCCCTTGCCATTGCAAACAAACTCCAGATGAATGTCCCATTTTGTACATCTGGTTTTATGTGGGTACTAGGAAATTGGACCTAGACCCTGGGCCTGTAGGCTTTGTAAGCAAGCACCTTAAACCACTGAGATATCTTTTCAGCTGCTTATTTAGATTAAAAAATTTTTTTTGGTCTATTTTTATTTATTTATTTGAGAATGATAGAGAGAGAGAGAGAGAGAGAGAGAGAGAGAATGGGAGTGCCAGGGCCTCCAGCCACTACAAAGGAACTCCAGACACATGCGCCCCCTTGTGCCTCTGGCTATCATGGGTCCTGGGGAATCGAGCCTGGAACCAGGGTCCTTAGGCATCACAGGCAAGCGCTTAACCACTAAGCCATGTCTCTAGCTCCCCCCCCCCTTTTTTTAAGGTAAGGTCTTGCTGTAACTCAGGCTGACCGGGAATTCACTATGTAGTCCCAGGCTGGCCTCGAACTCACCAACCTCTGCCTCCCAAGTGCTGGGATTAAAGGTGTGTGCCACTATGCCTGGCTTTTGTTTGCTTTTGGCTATGTGTGGTGAATGTGTGTTGATGTACAGATGCACATGCCTCATGTGCATGCATGGGGAGGCCAGGAGTAAACACTGGGTGTTCTCTATTGCTCTTCTGCCTTACTTCCTTGAGACAGATTCTCACTGAACCTGGAGCTTGTCAGTTTTTGACAAGATTGGCTGAACAGTGAGTTCCAATGTATCCTGTGTCTGCCTTCCTCAGTGCTTTGGTTAAAGTCATAAGTCATGTGCAGCCATACCCAGGTTTTTTTTTTGTGTGTGTGTGTGTTTGTTTTTTGAGGTAGGGTCTCACTCTAGCCCAGGCTGACCTGGCACTCATTCTGTAATCCCAGGATGGCTTTGGACTCACAGCGGTCTGGTCTGCCTACCTCTGCCTCCTAAGTGCTGGGATCAAAGGCAAGGTGTGCACCATTATGTGCAGCAAGGAACTCAGCTTTTTTATGTGGGTGCTAGGACTCAAATTCAGGTCCTCATTCTTGCACAACTAATGCTCTGATCTACTAAACTATCTCCACTCCCTCCCCCCAGCACTTTCCTTTTAAAAGAATAACAATGTAGCCTATTTCCAAAAACATTAGAAAACTTAGGCCAGGCATGGTGGTGCACGCCTTTAATTCCAGCACTTGGGAGGCAGATGTAGGAAGATCGCTGTGAGTTCAAGGCCATCATCAGACTACATAGTGAATTCCAGGTCAGCCTGCGCTAGAGTGAGACCCTACCTTGAAAATCAAACAAAAAAACAAAAAAACAATAAAAACCCAAAACATTAGAAAACTTGTTACTCAATACAGCAGATGGGATAGAATGGAAAGTAGTAGGGAAATATGTTTTGACTCAGGCTCTACCTAATCTTGGACAATCTAACTGATGCTTTGCAAATCAGTTTCTCATTTGTACAATAAAAATACATGTCAGCTATAGTGATGTATGCCTGTAATCCTAACATTTGGGAGGCTGAAGCATGAGGATCAAGGTCAGCCTTTGCTGCGTTTCAAGCTTGAGGCTAGTCTGGGCTATATGAATACACTCTGTTAAAGACAGAACGGTACTAGGAATGTAGCTCAGTGGTAGAACATTGCCTAGGATATGTGAGGTACTGAGTTTCATCACGAACACTAGAAAAACTAAAACAACAAAGAAAAAAGACCTGGACTGTAGCTTGGGAGGTTGCTCAGAGTGGCTACGAGTGCTTGCTGCTGAGCAAGCACAAGGACTGGACTTTGACCCCCAGCACCCACAATAAAAGGGAGGCATGGGGGGGCTGGAGACAAGATCGCTGGGGCTCCCTAGGGCCAGTCTAACTGAAAAATAGGGAGTTCCAGGTTTAGTGAAAGACTGTCTCAGGGAAGTAAGGTGGAAGAGTGATAGAGGAGGACAGCCAGTGTCTTCTCTGGCCTCTGCTTGCCTATGCACAGGGCATGTGCGTCCATGCACGCACACCTGTAAGTAGATGGCAATCAAAACAAAAGCTGGGCTGTAGCAGTGATTCCTCTTGGAGGATAGTACTTCAAAAAAATCCTGAAGAGAGCTGGAGAAATAACTTCGCAGTTAAGGCGCTTGCCTGTAAAGCCAAAGGACCTCAGTTCAATTCCCCAGGACCCATGTAAGTCAGATGCACAAGGTGGTGCATGCATGTGGAGTTCATTTGCAGCAGCTGGAGGCCCTGGCACGCCCATTCTCTTTCTCTCTTTTTATTTTATTTTATTTTTATTTTTTATTAGCATTTTCCATGATTATAAAAAATATCCCATGGTAATTCCCTCCTCCCACCGCACTTTCCCCTTTGAAATTCCATTCTCCATCATATTACCTCCCCATCACAATCATTGTGCTTACATATATACAATATTCTTTCTCTCTTTATCTCAAATAAATAAGTGAAAATAAAACATTAAACAAAAAATCCTGAAGAGTCCGGTGTGGTGGTGCACGCCTTTAATCCCAGCACTCCGAAGAGGTAGGAGGATTACCATAAATTCGAGGTCACTGTGGTGGTTTGATTCAGGTGTCCCCCATAAACTTAGGTGTTCTGAATGCTAGCTCCCCAGCTGATGGATATTTGGGAATTAATGCCTCCTGGAGGGAGTGTATTGTTGGGGGCGGGCTTATGGGCTTTATAGCCAGTTTCCCCATGCCAGTGTTTGGCACACCCTCCTGTTGCTGTGGTCCATCTTCTGTTGGCCAGGGGGTGATGTCCACCCTCTGCTCATGCCATCGTTTTCCCCTGCCATCGTGAAGCTTCCCCTCGAGCCTGTAAGCCAAAATAAACCTCTTTTTCCCAGAAGCTACTCTTGGTTGGGTGATTTCTACCAGCAATGCGAACCGGACTGCAACAGTCACCCTGAGACTACATAGTGAATTCCAGGTCAGCCTGGGCTAGAGTGAGACCCGACCTTGAAAACAAACAAACAAACATATATTTTCTTTGTCTCATACACAAGTAAACAACAACAACAAAAATATATATATATATATATTTTTTTTTTTTTGTTGAGGTAGGGTCTCACTCTAGCCCAGCCTGACCTGGAATTCACTATGTAGTCTCAGGGTGGCCTCGAACTCATGGTGATCCTCCTACCTCTGCCTCCCAAGTGCTGGGATTAAAGGCATGCGCCACCACTCCCGGCAACAAAATATTTTTAAAAAACCAAAAAAAGCAGGACGTGGTGGCATGCACCTTTAATCCCAGCACTCAGGAGACTGAGGTAGGAGAATCACCGAGAGTTCGAGGCTACCCTAAGACTGCATAGTGAATTCCAGGTCAGACTGAGCTAGTGAGACCCTACTTAAAAAAACAAAACAACAACAACAAAAAAACCACAGAAAAACACCAAACAAAAAAACACCAGGAAAGGGGAAAGTGGGGGAGGGGGGAGGGAATTATCATGGTTTAGTATCTATAATTATGGAAGTTGCCAATAAAAAAACGTTAAAAAAAAAAAAAAACCGGCTGGAGAGGTGGCTCCATGCTTAAGGCACATGCCTGCAAAGCCTAATGATCTGGGTTTGATTCCCCAGTACCCATGTAAAGCCAGATGCATAAAGTGAAGCATGCATCTGGAGTTTGTTTTTAGCGGTTGGAGGCCCTGGCACACCCATTCTTTCTGTCTGTCTTTTTCTCTACTTGCAAACAAAGAAAATATATTAAAAAAAATACGTGGGAGCTGGAGAGATGGCTTAGCGGTTAAGGCACTTGCCTGCAAAGCCAAAGGACCCAGATTTGCTTCCCCAGTACCCACATAAGCCAGATGTACAAGGTGGCACCTATCTGGAGTTTGCTTGCAGTGGCTGGAAGCCCTGGTGCCCCCATTTTTCCCTGTCTCTCAAATAAATAAAATGTCAAAAAAAATGAAGGGAAGAGGAGGGGAGAGGGTAACCTGAGGTAGGAGGTCTGCCATGAGTCCAAAGCCAGTCTGAGCTACAGAGTGAGTTCTAGGTCAGCCTGGGCTAGAGTGAGATCTTGCCTCAAAAAGCCAAAAAAAAGGGGGGTGATGGCTGGAGAGATGGCTTAGCAGTAGTTGAGGCACTTGCCTGTGAAGCTTAAGGACTCAAGTTCAGTTCCTCAGTACCCATGTAAGGCAGATGCACAAGGTGGGGCATGTGTCTGGAGTTGCATTTGTATTGGCTGGAGGTTCTGGTATGCATATTCTCTCTCCTCTTCCCTCCCTCTTTCTCGCTCTCAAATAAATAAATATAATATTTTTTAAAAAGCCAAGAAAGGAGCTAGAGAGATGGCTCAGTGGTTAAAAGTACTTGCTTGCAAAGCCTGACAGCCTGGGTTCAGTTCCTCAGTATCCACAAAAAGCTAGATGCACAAAGTGGCACATGCACCTGGAATTTATTTGTAGTGGTAAGAGGCCTTGGCCCACCCA
The DNA here is from genome assembly GCF_020740685.1 of Jaculus jaculus. NCBI lineage: Eukaryota > Metazoa > Chordata > Mammalia > Rodentia > Dipodidae > Jaculus > Jaculus jaculus. The sequence continues at coordinate 84,436,388 of NC_059108.1, read as the reverse complement.
TTTTTCTCTGTTTGCAAATAAATAAAAACATTTTTTTTTTTTTGATTTTTCAAGGTAGGGTCTCACTCTGGCCCAGGCTGACCTGGAATTCACTATGGAGTCTCAGGGTGGCCTCGAACTCACAGCGATCCTCCTGCCTCTGCCTCCCAAGTGCTGGGATTAAAGGTGTGCGCCACCACGCCCAGTTTAAAAACAATTTTTGCTGTTGTTGTGTTTTTGAGGTAGGGTCTCATCTAGCTCAGGCTGACCTGGAATTCACTATGTAGTCTCATAGTGGTCTGAAATTCACAACAATCCTCCTACCTTTGCCTCCTGAGTGGTGGGATTAAAGGTGTGTACCACCATGTCCGGATAAAATATTTTTAAAATATTTATTTGTTTATTTGAGACAGTGAGAGAGAGAGAGAGAGAGAGAGAGAGAGAGAGGGAGAGGGAGAAAATATGGGCACACCAGGACCACCAGTCACTGTAAATGAACTCCATATACATGTACCACCTTATGCATCTGGCTTGTGTGGGTCCTGGGGAATTGAACCTGGGTCCTTTGGCTTTGCAGGCAAGTGCCTTCACCACCAAGTCATCTCTTCAGTTCAATCAAGTAAAATATTTTTATAGAAAGCAAACACACATATGTACAAACACAAATTTTAAGTGCCTTGACTGGGCATGGTGGTAGACAGCTGCCTATAAGCTAAGCACTCTGTAAAGGAAAAGATGGAGAGGGGAAGGGGGAGGGAGAGGTAATATGTTACAGAATAACACTACCGATGTGATTATTGTAACCTGTGTTACCATATTGTAGCTTTGCAAGAGCTCCTGTTACTGGGAGAAGATATTTAAAAAGGTATATTGTTAAGTCCCTCCTCTGAGAAGGTAACTGTAATGCACAGGAAATCACATGACTAAAGGTGTAATTTGGGACAATAACAGGAGAGGGACAGAGCTGTAGCGAGACAAAGCTTTGAATAGTTTTTAAGCTTAGTTGTTCCCCAGGATAACCATGAAGAAAAAATGGTCCAAAAATAGAAATGTATTTAGGATTGTAAAAACTTTAAAAAAAGGGTCAGGGGGCTGTGGAAATAACTCAGTACAATAGAGGGCCTGAATTTGATCTTTCGATCCCACATAAAACATGCTGGGTTTGGTGGCATGTTCTTGTAGTGCCAGTGCTGGGGAGATGGACACAGGAGGATCTCTGGGGCGGTCTGGCCAGCCATTCTAGCGTAGCCTAACTGGCAAATTCCAGGCCAATGAGAGACCCTGTCTCCCAAAACAGAGGTTGTCAGGTTGTCTTTTGGCCTCCACGTGCGCTTGCACACACTGCTACCAGTACGCATATGTATAGGGTCCATTAAAAAAAACACATCCTCTCTTATGGCTGTTCATTTCTCCTGGACCTCCAGGTCCCTGCTCTGGTAAGTGCACCTCGGCTGACGCCGTCGGGGGTGAGATCGAGGGGGGCTTCCTCCTACATGTGCTCTCTACTCCTTCCTGCCTTTCTCATGGCAGGAGCTCTCTGTAGTCTCTTCTCTTAACCTAATAGTCTCCTAAGTCTTCAAAACAAAACAAAACAAAACACCCTTCAGGCCATTTGTGGTGAGTATGGCTTTAATTCCACCACTTGAGAGGCAGATGTAGTCGGATTGCTGTGAGTTCGAGGCCAGCCTGGGACTAGATAGTGTATTCCAGGTCAGCCTGAAATACAGTGAGACCCTATCTGGAAGAAACCAAAAAGTGACAACAAACTGTCCAGATATGGTAGCACACACCTTTAATCTCCAGCACTGAGGAGTCAGAGATAGGAGAATCACTCTGAGTTTGAGCCTAACCTGGGCTACAGAGTGAATTCCAGTCAGTCTGGGCTATACTGAGACCATACCTTGAAACGAAACCCAAAAAAACAAAATTCTCTTCACACTTTGAGGGGGAAAGAAATGAGCTATAATGAGAGGGAAAGAGGGAGCCAGAGGGTAGTGAAGGAATACAACTATGACATGCTTTCTTTCACATGGAATATCCCCCCCCCCCCCCCCGCTGGAGACTAACTGTATACATACATGAAAATGGTGGGGTGCTTTGAGAGGAGGAACGGGACCAACAAGAGGGTCAGGGAGGAGGGAGAAGAGAGAGTGGGGGCTGGTGGGAAATATAGGCAAAGTACAATGGTGTATGTATGAAATGGTGTATGTATGAAAATGTCATAATGAGGGCCTGGGGCAGTGGCTTGGGTAAATGGCTCATTCTGTGTAAGCATGAGGGGCTTAAATTCAGACCCAAGCATGCAAACTAATGCTGAGTGGTGGCACACACGGAAAGGCAGAGAGATGATCCCTGAGGCAAACTGGCTAGCTAGATTAGCCTAATCAGCAAGCTCTGGTCTCAGGGAGAGATCCTGTTTCAATGAATAATGCAAAGAGTGATTCAGGAAAATAGCTCACTGACTTCCGGCTTCCACATATGCATATACATACACCCCCACTGTTTCAGTTGGGTTTGCATTGCTGGCAAAAAACACTCAACCAAGAGCAGCCTGTGGGGAAAAAGGATTTAATTTGGCTTACAGACTTGAGAGGAAGCTCCATGATGGCAGGGGAAAATGGTGGCATGAGTAGAGGGTGAACATCACCTCAGGGCAATATCAGGTGGATAACAGCAACAGGAGAGTGTGCCAAGCACTGGCAAGGGGAAACTGGCTATAATACCCATAAGCCCGCCCCCAACAATACACTGCCTCCAGGAGGCTTCAATTCCCAAATAGCCACCAGTTGAGGACACAGAATTCAGAAGACACAAGTTTATGAGGGACACCTGAATCAAACTACCACACTTATATACGTGAATATGCATACACATGCTTGTGTACCACACACAGACAAATAAATCCATTTTGTATGCTCACATACAACTATTCACATAGTTACATACATACAATACCATCCCTTAAGTTCTCCCCTCCCCTGCCTCCCTTATAGCCCCTTTCTAGCTTACTGACCTCTTCTACCAAGTTTTATTCCAACTTACATACAGGTCCAAACATTTGTAAATAGGATCCACATATGAGAGAGAACATGTGGCACTTAGATTTCTGGGCCAGGTTACCCCACTAAGTATAATCCTTTCCAGGTCCATCCATTTCCCTGAAAATTTCATAATTTCATTTTTCTTTACCGCTGAGTAGAACTCCATTGTATAAATGTGCCACATCTTCATTATCCACTCATCAGTTGAGGGACATCTAGGCTGGTTCCATTTCCTAGCTATTGAGAATAGAGTGGCAATAAGCATGGTAGAGCACGTATCTCTAAGGTAATGAGATGCATCCTTAGGATCTATGCCCAGGAGTGTTATAACTGGGTCATATGGTAGATCTATTTTTAGCTTTCTCGGGAACCTCCACACTGATTTCCACAATGACTATTCCATATTGCATTCCCACCAACAGTGTAGAAGGGTTCCTCTTTTTATACCAGCATTTATTGCTATTTCTTTTCTTTTTAATAAAATATTTTTATTTGAGGGGGAGATTCAGAGAGAGGAAGAGGGGAAGAGAGGGAGAGAGAGAGGGAGAGGGAGAGAATAGGTGCACTAGGGCCTTTAGCCACTGCAAACAAACTCCAGAGAGTCCACCTTGTGCATCTGGCTTATGTGGGTCCTGGTGAATTGAACCTGGTTCCTTTGGCCACACAGGCAAACACCTTAACTGCTAAGCCATCTCTCCAGCTCGCAATTTGTCTTCTTTCTTTCTTGTTTTATTTTAATTTTTTTTTATTAACAACTTCCATGATTATAAACAATATCCCATGGTAATGTCCTCCCTCCTCCCACTTTCCCCTTTGAAACTCCATTCTCCATCATATCCCCACCCCTTCTCAATCAGTCTCTCTTTTATTTTGATGTCATGATCTTTTCCAACTATTATGATGGTCTTGTGTAGGTAGTGTCAGGCACTGTGAGGTCATGGATATCCAGGTCATTTTGTGTCTGGGTAGAGCACGTTGTAAGGAGTCCTACCCTTCCTTTAGCTCTTACATTCTTTCTGCCACCTTTTCCACAATAGACTCTGAGCCTTGGAAGGTGTGATAGGGATATTGCAGTGCTGAGCACTCTTGTCACTTCTTTCCAGCACCATGATGCCTTCTGAGTCATCCCAAGGTTATTGCCATCTGAAAAGAGAAGGTTCTCTACCAAAAGTGAGCTTTCTCTGTTTTTTTTTTTTTTTTTTTTTTTGAGTTTTTGAGGTAGGGTCTCACTGTAGCCCAGGCTGACCTGGAATTCACTGTGTAGTCTCAGGGTGGCCTTGAACTCATGGCAAGACTCCTACCTTTGCTTCTTGAGTGCTGGAATTAAAGGCATGCGCCACCTGGCCCACTATTTGTTTTCTTGATGGTAGCCATTCTGATAGGAGTGAGATGGAATTTCAAAGTAGTTTTAATTTGCATTTCCCTGATGGATAAGGATGTAGAACAATTTTTTAGATGTTTATATGCCATCTGTATTTTTTCTTTTGAGAACTTTCTACTTATTTCCATAGCCCATTTTCTTAATTGGGTTGTTTGATTTCTCATTTTTTATTTTTTTGAGTTCTTTGTACATTTTTTTTTACAACTATTCTTTGTGTCCCTTTAACATTGAAAAAATTATTTATTAGAGAGAAAAAATAAGAGTTCACCAGGGCCTCTTCCTGCTGCAAACGAACTCCGGACACATGCTCCACTTTGCACATCTGGCTTTATGTGGGTACTGGGGAATTGAACCTGGTGGCAGGCTTTGTAAGCAAGTACCCTTAACCTCTGAGCCTTCTCCCCAGCCCAACTTCGTTAATTTTTAAACTTAAAACACAGAGAAGTGTCATCAAAAGAAAAGTTGAGGCAAACAGTGTTAGATTTTCATATTTCTCAAGATAATTCCACAGGACTAGGGCTGAAGTTATCAATATGTGCAATTACTGTGTCCGAAATAAATATTAAGAAGAAGTAGCTGGGCATGGTGGCACATGCTCTTTTTGTTTGTGTTTCAGAGGTAGGGTCTCACTCTAAGCTGGGCTGACTCACTCTGCAGTCCCAGGCTGGCCTCAGACTCACGGTGATCCTTCTACATAGCCTCCTGAGGGCTGGGATTATAGGAATGAAGCACCATACCCAGCTAAGTTTAAGCAACTCTTAAATTTGATGCTTTGCTTTCTTTACTTTCTTATGTACAACCAGCACCTCCCTCGTCCTGCCCGTTTCCTTGAGTGCTGGACAAAGCTGCCAGTTCCATGTGCTCAGCGACACTGTTTGGGTTTGTCCATGCTGGAAACATAATCCCCAAGCCATATGTTAATATGTTTAGACACAAGCCTTTGGGAGGATTAGCGAGGTTGTGTGGATGGAGCGCCCATGCTGGTATCGATGGCTTCACAAGAAGAGACTCCTGAGCTGTTGTGGCACGCTTGCTGTCTTGCCATATGACACCATCCCCCATGATATGATGCAGCAAGAAGGCCCTCATCAAATGCCAAGCAGGTGCTGGTGGCATGATCTTGACTCCCCAGCCTCCAGAACCATGAGCCCTTGAGGGTAGCCCTGATTCAGGTGGGCAGGTATTACACAAGTGTGTTAAGACCATGAAGCAGCCATACCTGGGCCATATTAAAAAATAATAATAATACAGCCAGGCGTAGTGGTGCATATCTTTAATCCCAGCACTTGTGAAGCACAGGTAGGGAGGATCACTAGGAGTTCAAGGCCACCCCGAGACCACTAGTAAATTCCAAGTCAGCCTGGGCTAGAGCAAGACCCTACCTTGAAAAAAAAATTGTTTGGGCTGGAGGGATGGCTCAGCAGTTAAGGTATTATCCTTTAAAGCCAAAGGACCCAGATTCAATTCCTCAGGACCCAGTTAAGCCAGATGCACAAGGTGATGCATGCATCTGGAGTTTGCTTTCCTGTGGCTAGAGACCCTGGCATGCCCATTCCCTCTTTCTCTGACTCTAACAAATGAATAAAAATAAATAAAATTAAAAAAAATATTTAAAATAATAATAATAATAATTAAAATAAAAAAGAGGGCTGGAGAGATGGCTTAGTGGTTAAGGCATTTGCTTGTGAATCCAAAGGACCCGGTTCAATTCCTCAGGACCCATGTAAGCCAAATGCACAAAGGACACATGTGTCTGGAGCTTGTTTGCAGTGGCTAGAGCCGCTGACATGCCCATTTTCTGTCTGTCTGTCTTTCTTCTATCTCTCTCTGCTTGCAAATAAATAAGTAAAGTTAAAAAAAATTAAAATAGGGCTGGAAAGATGGCTTAGTGGTTAAGTGCTCGCCTGTGAAGCCTAAGGACCCCGGTTCAAGGCTCGATACCCCAGGATCCAAGTTAGCCAGATACAGAAGGGGGTGCACGTGTCTGGAGATCGTTTGTGGTGGCTAGAAGCCTTGGTGTGTCCATTCTCTCTCTCTCTGCCTCTTTCTCTGTCTGTCACTCTCAAATAAATAAATAAAAATAAAAACAAAAAATTAAAATAATAAGCCGGGCGTGGTGGCACACGCCTTTAATCCCAGCACTCGGGAGGCAGAGGTAGGAGGATTGCCATGAGTTCAAGGCCACCCTGAGATGAGAGTTAATTCCAGGTCAGCCTGGACCAGAGTGAGACCCTACCTCGAAAAACAAAACAAAACAAAACAAAACAAAACAAAACAAAACAAAACAAAAAATTAAAATAATAAAGAGTAAGTTATCCCCTACCATGGGAATATGCTACACTAATGTTTGTGCTAAGTAGTTAGACCACTGAAAAATTTGTTGAAATTTATGAGGTCAGTTTTTAGTTCAGCAGTAGGGAAACTTTCATAGGGGTTTATTTTAGCTTAGTATATAAAGGGTCTAAAAATAGATCTAAGGGTTCTATGACTTTAAAGGCTGCAGTTTATAATCATTATGGAGGGGTTTCAGAGCTGTCTGATGCTGCCTATGAAATCTCTAGGATATTGAATGTTTAAGACAGGTAAATTAGGAATGATACTTTTTTTTTCCTATTTGTTTTTATTTTTATTTGAGAATGGGCATGCCTCCCATTGCAGAGCCTCCAGCTGCTGCAAATGCACTCCAGATGCATGTACCACCTAGTACATCTGCTTGCATGGGTCTTGGGGAATTGAACCTGGGTCCTTAGGATTCCTAGGCAAGTGCCTTAACTGCTAAGCCATCTCTCCAGCCCCTGTTTTTGTTTTTGTGATCAGAGAATCCATTAAGCAACAGTTTCTATTCAGACATTTTCCTTTCTTTTTTATGAGAGGAGGGCTGAATTGGTGCTCTAGGGCCTCCAGCCACTGCAATCTAACTCCAGACATGAGTGCCACCTTGTGTGCATGTGCGGCCTTGCGCATGTATCACCTTGTGTGTCTGTCTTATGTGGGATCTAGGGAGCTTAACATATATCCTTAGGTTTCATAGGCAAGTTCCTTACTGCTAAGCTATCTCTCCAGCTCAGGGATGATATTTGAAATGCAGGAGAGCTTTAAGTCTAAGAGCAATATTATTTTGTGTGTGTGTGTGTGTGTGTGTGTGTGTGTGTGTGTGTATGAGAGAGAGAGAGAGAGAGAAAATTGGCATGCCAGGTCCTTCAGCCACTGTGGTTGAACACCAGACATGTGTTCCCCCTTATGCACATGTGTAACCTTGTGTGCTTGTGTCAACGTGTCTGGTTTACGTGGGACCTGGAGAGTCAAACATGAGTCCTTAGGCTTCACAGGCAAGTGCTTTTATTGCTAAGCCATTTCTCCAACCTGCAATTTTCTTTTTCTTTTCTTTTTTTTTTCTTAGAGGTAGGGTCTTGCTCTAGCCCAGGCTGATATGTAATTTACTAGTCTCAGGGTGGACTTGAACTCACAGCGATCCTCCTACCTCTGCCTCCTGAGTGCTGGAATTAAAGGCTTGTACTACCATGCCCAGCCTTATTTTTCTTTTGATAATTTTTATACATGTATATAATATATTTTGATCATAATTACCTTCTTTATTTAAACTTTTTTTTCTGTTTTGTTTTCTAAGGTAGGGTCTCACTCTAGCTCAGGCTGACCTGGAATTCACTATGTATTCTCAGGGTAGCCTTGAACTCTTGGCGATCCTCCTACTTCTGCCTCCCGAGTGCTGGGATTAAAGGCATGTGCCACCATGCCTGGCTAAACTTTTTTTTTATTTTAGAGAGAGCAAGAGAAAGAGAGAAACAGAGAGAGAGAATTGGCATGCCAGGCCCTGAGCCACTGAAATCCAACTCCAGATGCTTGCACTACCTAGTGGGCATATGTGACCTTGTGCTTGCCTCACCTTTGTGCATCTGGATAAGGTGGGATCTGGAGAGTAGAACATGGGTCCTTAGGCTTCGCAGGCAAATGCCTTAACTGCTAAGCCATCTCTCCAGCCCAATTACCTTCTATTTTCGTCTCTCCCCATACCTTCTCCTTTCCCCTTTCCCAGCTAGTCCCTTGTACTTTGATATTTTTTCCCCTTTTGTATGAATGTGATCCACTGAATTTATTAGGGTTGCCTGCTGCTCATATAACTTACCAGTGGCTTCACTAGTACAGAAAGTGTTCTCCCTTCCCCTAGCAGCCCTTAACTGCTGATAACTTCTCAGGAGCCCCTTCACCACCGATGACAAAATTAAAAAAAAAAAATTTATTTTTGACCAGGCATGGTGGTGCATGTCTTTAATCCCAGCACCTGGGAGGCACTCTTTAGTCTCAGGATTGCCATGAGTTCAAGGCCACCCTGAGACTAAAGAGTGAATTCTAGGGCTGGAGAGATGGCTTAGTGGTTAAGCGCTTGCCTGTGAAGCCTAAGGACCCCTGTTCAAGGCTCAATTCCCCAGGACCCACGTTAGCCAGATGCACAAGGGGGCACATGCATCTGGAGTTCATTTGCAGTGGCTGGAAGCCCTGGCGCACCCTTTCTCTCTCTCTCTCTCAAATAAATAAACAAAAAAATTTAAAAACAAGAAAAAAATTTTTTTTAAAAAAGAGTGAATTCCAGGTCATCCTAGGCTAGAGTGAGACCCTACCTCAAAACAACAACAACAAAAAAGAATTATGAGAGAGAGAGAGAGAGAGAGAGAGAGAGAGAGAGAATGAATGAATATGTGTGTACCAGGGCCTCTAGCCACTGCAAACAAACTCCAGATGCATTCATCACCTTGTTCATCTGGCTTACATGGATACTGGGGAACTGAACCCGGGTCCTTAGGCTTCACAGGTAAGCACCTCAACCACTAAGCCATCTCTCCAGCCCCCATAACAGAACTTTTATGGGCCTAATCATGTGCCGGTAAAGACAGTTATCGTAAGGTGAGGATTGCAATGGCCATGTCATGTGTGGAGGACAACTTTACACAGCACTCCTCCCCATCCTCTGGCTCTTGCAAGAATGTGTTCTTACTGCTCCCTCTTCCACAGTGTTCCCTGAGCCTTAGAGGGAGTGATATAAATGTCTTATTTAGCTAAGTCTGGGAATAGACTTCTGCACATACACTTCTTTGCAGATTATGAACTTTTAGGAATAGGGTTTAGAATCAGAAACATCAAGAGTTAATTTTTTGTTTCATTTTGCTCTTTGTGGAGATAGAATCTCACTTTGTGGCTCAAGCTGACCTTGAACTCCTAGCAGTCCTGCCTCAGCCTCTCAAGTGCTGGGATTTCAGGTATGAGACAACACACGGTGGCTGTCAAGAGTTAATCTTGAGGATAAAAATATGGGTGCTTTCTGCTCGGAGAAAACAGATCCAAGTTAAGGAGCAGCATCTGGGGATTGGAACATTCACTGGAACAGCCCTGTCTTTGGAGATACTAAACTTCTGCTGGACATTATTTGAGTGTTCGGAATATTTCCTTGGTCAGTGACTCCCTCACAATGCTATCTCACACTTCTGTTTCCACATTTTGGTTTGTCTTGTTGGTCTGACCCTGTGCACTTTGACACATGTGTGGCTTTTATTCAAACTGAACTTTTTTTTTTAAAGTCATTGTTCCAAAGTTTTTTATTTTAAATTCATTGAAAGAAATAAAATTATATTTTTAAAAAAATAGAGTAATTTCACAAACTGAAAGCCAGAACAAAAATAACAAGATAGTACTTTTTCCTGAGAGGCAGATCTAACCAGCTGCAGAATGAACTCTGTCCTAGTTTGTGGAGCAAACAAAAACCGTTACTTCCCGTGTCTAAGGCATCAGAAGCACCCCGAGTGCTCCCTGGATTGTTCAGGCACAGTTTGAGCCCTATAATGAGTTCTAAGAAACATCAAAGCTGCTAGTTTGCTATCAAATTGTACATATTTCTACTTTTTATGTCAACTTAAGGATTGTGTAAAATGAGTGTAATCATAACCCGAATTTTGAAAGTCTAGTCTTAATTTAGTAAAATCTTTTTACTTCTTTGTAAGAGCTCCTAAGTACTCAAGTGACACCTCAGTAACTAAGAGAACTATTCTGGTCTCACTATCTGGAGCCATAACCAGTCAAGCTCAGTCCCAGGAGACTCAGATGAAGCCAGACTCCTGAGACTGCTTAAGGCCTAAGCCACCAACTTGCCCACAGAGCACATCGGTCCTCATGGTTCATAAGTAACAGAGAACGAAAGTTACAAGTCACTCCGCACACTTAACTTTCTTCTGTTTTACACTGGAAAGTCTAACAAGCTAAACCCTCAATCACTCTAGTAAGGCAGTCCAGACAAAGTTTAACATTTTTGTTCTATGTGAAACTACTTGCTTGTCCTAACAATTTAATTTACAAAGGAAAGGGCACAGGGCAACTTCAGTTGATTTCAAACACTGAGCACTGGCTCCCCTACAACTTTTTCCAAGGTCATTAAGTCACTGGTAACCATAAGTTCTATGAGAATACCCATTTGTGAAAATTTTAAAAAAGATTTACATGTCTGAAATACCTATTGTGGGTATTTAAAGATTCACATGATCCAAGTGCATCTCCAGTGAAGTTCATTATAGACCAGTCAGCTATTAAAGATGCAGGGGGATTCAGCTGGTCCTTATTCATTATTCAAAATCTGTCACTCTTTAAGAGTAGATACATGGCTATTCCAACCAAGTAAACTGATACTGGGCCCTAACGTTTTAGAAAGCCCCACCCTGTTTTCTGCTTCAGTAAAAGCCTTCCAAGGAGGGTCCCATGCAAGGCCAGTAGACTCCTTAGGGGTAGAAGGCCTCGTGGCCCCAGCTGGCTTTACTGAGTTCCAGGACACTGGTGTCTTCGCCCTGGAAACAGCAGCTTCAACGCCTGACCAAACCCAGGCACAGTCTGGGCTCTAGTACCCCGAGTCCTAGTAGCCGGCAGCTAAGGGAGCAGAAAGGGCTGTTCACATGAGATACCTTAATAACACAGACCCGAATCCTTGTGACTCACGTCTAGTCACCATCTCAGGCACAAAACAACAACACAGAAACCAACAGATCTGGGCTAGAGTTGTGCAAAAAAACCAAAAGGGGTGGTGGTGGTTGGGGGGGGGCAGTCAACAAAGACAATCTAAACTACCAACACTGACACAAGGCAGACTAGAGATGGCAGGCACTAGTGATTGCCAGTTTTTATTCTCAACTAAAAAGGTCAGTATCCTGAGTTTGATCAGCATTTTCTTTTGCAAAATAATTTATATAACAAGAGAACACAAAGGATAAACAGAAGCAGTGGTAAGAAGTCTGGGAGGATGGCCCACTAACTAGAAAATGTCACAAAAGAGCACTATGAAACACCTAGGTGAAATAAATTAAAGGTTAAAACCTTCGATTATCAAGTTTTCTTCAACTATTCTGAGTTGACACATTTTTCTCACATTCATTTTGTCGAGATTAAATGCCAAAACATACTTCCCTTGAAATCTATCATGGCCCCACTGGCAGTTATGTGAACCCAGAAGAAACCAGATGAATTAGGATTTCGAATCCCCATCAGCAGTCTGCGTCATTGAGCTGCAGACCTTTCTTCACTAACCCAGCCTGCAGAATGCTATCTTAAAAAGGCTTACTCTCCTAGTGTCTCAGAAACTCAAATGGGTACCCGCTGAGGTACTTTTTAGGGCATAAGGAAATGCCAATCCAAGAACAGAAGCTACAGGACCCCCAAATCATGAGCCTGCCACCCATGCTTTTTCCTCCAAATCGCTTTGCTTCCTGTTTTTTGTATTCCCACCCAATTAGCTACACACTACCTTTAAGATATGGTTTGTTGTTTTCTTCTGGATATTTTACTTAACCTGCCATTATTGTTCAAAAACTTGCGCTTGTTAGGGAAAACAGTACTAATTATAGTAAAACAAACTTATGTTGTATATAAAATTGTGCCAAATTACAAAGTGATTGGTTTCTGTGGCACTAGGATTTACAATACACAATTCAGAACAAAAATCACAAGTATATGAACAAAGATGGAGTTCAGCTTTTCTTTTCTTTCTTTTTTTTTTTTTTTTTTTTTTTGGTTCTTCAAGGTAGGGTCTCACTCTGGTCCAGGCTGACCTGAAATTAACTCTGTCATCTCAGGGTGGCCTTGAACTCATGGCGATCCTCCTACCTCTGCTTCCCGAGTGCTGGGATTAAAGGCGTGCGCCACCACGCCCGGCTCGAGTTCAGCTTTTCTTAATCGGAGTAATCATATCCATTAAGGCCCTTAACCTTCTGCATGACCTGCCCGCTTCTCATTCCTTTCATCAACCTGAAAAAGAAGCATTTCTGGGAAGCAGGATTTATTAAGAATATTTACCTTAATTTTTTAAAATCCCTACAAAAATCCATTACCACTTAAGACCAGAAAAATGACTCAAATTAATCAAGTCTCCAGTGCTGATGCTGGAAACAAGCTCAATGGATCTGAGTGATGGACAGGCCGCAGTCAGCCATTGGCAGGGTTGGGGTAGTGGTGCAGGTGGTCACACCTTGACGCTCAAGCCACAGGTTGTGAATTCGGGAAGAGTGAGGTCTACTGCCCTGTATTATCAGATGGAGTCTTTGATTCCCCTGCCAAGGTCCTGGAGAAAGGTTTTAACACTGTCCGCCATCTCCTCACCACCCAGACTATCAATTACTCAGAGAGGGAAGTACCCCCCAAGTTCTCATCATGAAAGACCCGGAAGCCCCGCCGGGCGCCGCTTGACCCCCGCGGCCCGCTTGCCAGCTCCGCACCGGCCGCCCGCTCCGCCCCAGTGCTCCCAGGGATGGGGCTGCGCCCGCACTGGGCATGCCTGGCCGCCACTGTCTCCTTTTAAATAAATAGATAAAATATTAAAAAAAAAAAAAAAACTGGGCTGACAGAAAGCTGGAAGAAGCCATTCTATATGCAGTTCAAAGGGAGAAAGAGATATCACTAGTGAAGATACTCAATAGTGGACATGGAAAGCCTTATATTTGGCCAGTCAGGCAAAATGAGCCTAAGGGTGCAATAGTGGCATGTCTATCATGGTGGAAACCAACTGCCCTCTAATTGGACTGGAAGCCCGCTCTATGGAAGGGAATACATCCCTGATACTGAAAATTTAAAACAGGGGTAGTCATGAGCCCTAGGGGTGTAACATCTGTTGATGTCTGGATAAATGTATATACTATGGTTATCAAACTGCCCAGTAAGCACTTCTTTTTTTTTCTTTTAAATATTTTATTTGTTTATTTGAGAGAGAAAGAGGCAAATAGAGATTCTGGGCACGTCAGGGCCTCCAGTCACTGCAAATCCAGATGCTTGTACCACCTTGTGCATCTGGCTTTACGTGGGCCTTGGTGGAATCGAACCTGGGTCCTTGGGCTCTGCTGGCAAGCGCCTTAACCGCCAGGCTATCTCTCCAGCCCAGAGGTATTCATTTACTTATTTTATAAGCATAGATAATTTTTTGTTGTTGTTGTTGTTGTTTTGTTTTTCGAGGTAGGGTCTCACTGTAGCCCAGGCTGACCTGGAATTCGCTATGCAGTCTCATGACGGCAATCCTACCTCTGCCTCCCAAATGCTGGGATTAAAGCCGTGCGCCACCACGCCCAGCACCATAGCTTATTGTTTGAGTCGAGGGAGTCAGGCATTTTCCAAAGCAGGGTGAATAACAATAAAGGAAGGTGGCAGTGGGTGTGGGCGGCACATGCCAATCACTTCACATCTATCCCTTGCAGGCCAGAGGAAGCAGGAGGACGGTCCATCCTACAAACTCTTCCTCCGGTCCTGCTGTTGGGGAGGCCAAGTGTGTGTGTGTGTGTGTGGGGGGGGGTCACTTGCCGGTGAATTTGGGGGGTCGTTTCTCCCTGAAAGCTGCCATGCCTTCCAGCCGGTCTTGAGTCGGGATGTTCTGCCCTCGATGGCCATCCCCGACGCAAAGTCCACCTGGGACAAGATCTCCTGGGCAAGTGCCAGCGCCCTTTGGTAGGCAGCATCTCCCTCTTGGTTCTGTTCCTCGGCATGATTGACCAGCGCATGGGCCTGCACTCTGTTCAGCCTCCGGCCAGTGAAGATCAGTTCCTTTGCCAGGGCCACCCCCAGGCAATGGGGCAGCCTCTGGGTCCCTACTGCGCCAGGGAGGAGTCCTCTCCTGGTCTCAATCAGACCCAAGACTGCGGAGGAAGCAATCTCATTCATCAAGCCTGGAAGCCTCTGGACAAAGACTCCCACTTCCTCCGTGCTGATCTGCTCCCGCTCCTTCACGACCGCACCAGCACAGAATACACCCTTCACTCGGCTTCTGAAGAACAGGACTCACAGGTGCTGGGCCTCCCTCAGGCGGGCCAGAGCTTCCAGCAGCTCGCTGACAAACACCTTGCCCAGGGCGTTCCTAGCCTGAGGTCTGTTCATCAGAATCTCAGTGATTCCTTAGCCAGATGCACAAGGGGGCGCACGCGTCTGGAGTTCGTTTGCAGTGGCTGGAGGCCCCGATTGCCCATTCTCTCTCTCTCTCTGCCTCTTTCTCTCTCAAATAAATAAATAAATAAATAAATAAATAAATAAATAAATAAAAAAAAAAGACTCAAAGGGACGTGGGAGTAGCTGTATATGCCTCTTTCTCAGCATTTATGTCCTGTGCCATCCGCCAGAGTGTCAGGCCTGTGCTCAGCACTTCTCTTAATATTCATACCCTTATATTAATGCTACTCTCACTTTGGGTAGAGAATCTTCTCTTTTCAGATGGCAGTGACCCTGGGACGACTCAGAAGGTATCATGGTGCTGGAAAGAAGTGGGTGGAGTACTGAATAATATCTCGATCACACCTTCCAAGGCTCAGGGTCTAATGAGGAGTAGGTGGCAGAAAGAATGTAAGAGCCAAAGGAAGGGTAGGACTCTTTACAACATGCTCCCCCCAGACACAAAATGGCCTGGATATCCATGACCTCACAGTGCCTGACACTACCTACACAAGACCATCATAAGAAGAGGAAAAGATCATGACATCAAAATAAAAGAGAGACTGATTGAGATGGGGAGGGGATATGATGGAGAATGGAATTTCAAAGGGAAAAGTGTGGGGGGGGGGAGGGAGAGTATTACCATGGGATATTTTTTATAATCATGGAAGATGTTAATAAAAATTGAGAAAACAAAAACAAAAACCAAAAAACCTTGGGTCTGGAGAAATGGTTAGCATTAAGTGCTTGTGTGCAAAGTTGAAGGACCCAAGTTTGATTCCCTAGTACCCACGTAAAGCCGGATACACTAAGTGGTGGCACATGCATCTGGAGTTCGATTGCAACAGCTGGAAGCCCTGGTGTGCTCATTCTCTCTTTCTCTCTCTCTGCTTGCAAATAAATAATTTTTTAAAAGACCAAAAAAGTGTTAAAAATTTATTTCTATTTACTTATTTGAGAGAGAGGAAGACACAGGGAGAGAGAGAGAACGGCCTCCAGCCACTGCAAACAAACTCAGGTTCGCATTACTGTCAGAAATCACCTGACCAAGAGCAGCTTTTGGGAAGAAAGGGTTCATTTTGGCTTACAGACTTGAGGGAAATCTCCATGATGGGAAGGGAAAACAATGGCATGAGCAGAGGACATCAGCCCTGGCCAACATAAGGTAGACAATAGCAACAGGGGAGTGTACCAATCACTGGTTAAGGGAAACTGGCTATAATACCCATAAGCCTGCCCCCAACAATACACTGCCTCCAGGAGGTATTAATTCTCAAATCTCCATCAGCTGGGAACCTAGCATTCAGAATACCTAAGTTTATGGGGGACACCTGGATCAAACCACCACACCAGGAATGACGGCATACCCCTTCAATCCCAGCATTCAGAAGGCAGTGAGTTTGAGGTCAGTCTAGGACTACAGAGTGAGTTCCTGGCTATCCTGGGCTAGAGTGAGACCCTACCTCTAAAGAGCCAAGAAACAGCCTGGCATGGTGGTGCATGTTTTTAATCCCAGCAGTTGGGAGGCAGAGGTAGGAGGGTCACCATGAGTTCAAGGCCACCTTGAGACCTCATAGTGAATTCCAGGTCAACCTGAGGTAGAGTGAGACCCTACCTCAAAAAACAAACAAACAACAACAACAACAGCAAAATCAAAGGATAACTAAAAAAAGAAAAAAAAAAAAAGAAATGGATTTCCAGGAAAGGTGGTCTCTGCCTGTAATACAAGCATTTGGGAGTTGGAAACAGGAGGATCAGGAGTTCGAGGTCATCTTTGGCTACATAGAAAATTTGAGGCCATCCTGGACTACATGAGACTCTGTTTCAAAGAAACAAAAGCCAGGTGTGGTGGCACATGACTTTAATCCTAGCACTCAGGAGGCAGAGGTAGGAGGATCACCGTGAGTTCGAGGCCACCCTGAGACTACATAGTGGATTCCAGGTCTGCCTGAGGTAGAGTGAGACCCTACCTGGAAAAAAACAAAACAATAACAACAAAAAAACAAAAAACAACAACAACAAAAAAGAACGAAGGAAGGAAAAAAAAGAGTGTAGGAGCTATTATTATGTTGAATCTGTTTTCAGTGTCCCAAGCCTACAACCTCTTTGATTCAATCTCTCCAGAGACTGAACTTCCACTTAGCTGCAGGATGGGAGAAGAGCAAGTCACTTGGCAACCTTTCAAGCAGTTCTCTGGCCGAGGGCACCTCCTTTTCTTATGCATTTAGCGGTTCCAGTGTTTCCATTTCCTCATGTGGCCCCAGTTCTCAGCTCTGCCTTTTCCTATGTACAGAATATATACAGAATGACTGAAATTGAGGAAATCCTCTAATTGGAAATATTTCAAGATTTCAAATACTGGATATAGAACTCATTGCTATATCTTTTCATCAGAATCTTATCATCTGTTACCCAAACCTCACCTCACAAGTTCTATTCCATCTAGCCCTGGTATTCTGGCACTACTGCTAGATATTCTACAACAACAGCAGTGATGCTTTGGTCCCATAAGTCAGACATGGGATCCAACCAAGTTCTATCTTTGTTGCAGGACTCCCCAATAGCAAGCTAATTTACTAATGTGCATTATAGCTTTACAACAAGACTCCCGAGCCTTTCCTTTGAAGAGCTCCTCTGCTCCTAGAACACACTGGGGACTCCTTGAGTGGGGTCATTTAAATAATTAGCTTTTCTCTGTCTCTAATCTCTCATATTTGAAACCCATGATTTATATTGCTTTCTTTCTTTTTTTTTTTTTCCTTTTGGTATTTCAAGGTAAGGTTTCACTCTAACCCAGGCTGACTTAGAACTCACTCTGTAGTCTTAGGCTGGCCTTGAACTCAAAGATGCATGCCACCATGCCTGATTTTCATTTTTCCATTTTTCTCCTTCTCTTCTTCTCCCCCCCACCCTCCGCTGTCGTTGTCCTCCTCCTTCTCTCTCTCTCTCTGTGCATGTGCGCATGCTTGCCTCTGCAAACAAAGGCCAGATATTTGTTCATGCCATCTTGCATCCAGATTCATGTGGGTGTTGTGGAGCTGAACTGTGGCCAGCAGGCTTTGCGAGCAAGCACCTTTAATCACTGAGCCAGCTCCTTAGCCCCTCTTTTATTTTTATTTATTTATTTTGGGTTTTTCAAGGTAGGGTCTCACTCTAGTCCAGGCTGACCTGGAATGCACTATGTAGTCTCAGGGTGGCCTCGAACTCATGGTGATCCTCCTACCTCTGCCTCCTGAGTGCTGGGATTAAAGGTGTGTGCCACCACACATGGCTTTTATTTTTTATATATTTATTTGAGAGAGAGAGAGAAAGAGGCAAATAGAGGGATAGGGAGAATGTGGATGTGATGGTGAGGACCCCCAGGGGAGACCACACGGACATCAAGTAGCAGGAAAGGAACGTCATTAGCTGGCTAGCGAATGCACCCAGGACCCGGGAGCCTGAATGCAGTGCTGTACTTCAGGGCTCCTTTTATTGGAGAAATTCCTAAGATTGCACATCTTAGTTTTATAGTTCAGAAGTTCAGTAATCCCAATCTTATCTTAAAACCAAGAGCAAGTAGCAGTTAATACAGAAGCTAAAGATTGTATTTAGCAATAGCGAGATAAACATTTTGTCTTATGGTGAGCCATTGCGTTAAAGCAAGCCAAGTGTAAAGTTCAAGTGCAGGTGAGACCATATCCCAAGGTTCCAGCTAAGCTTATGTTTCTTTCTTTTTATTTATTTATTTATTTATTTATTTATTTATTATTTAATTTTTATTAACATTTTCCATGAGGAGCTTATGTTTCTTAGTTTAGGGAGAATGGAGGGCGGCCTTCAAAACATTATCTAATAAGGAGTGAAACCTTCCTGATACAGAGTACATCTGGTTCTAAGGGGAGCAAAGGGTAGGAAGTTGGCCCAACTTTCACCTGTTTTCTTAACTAGTTAAGTGCAAGTTTTTTTTTTTTAATGTTATATTCATTTTTTCCAGTTGGCCTGAACTCTGTGGTCTATAAGAACAATGTAATTTCTAATTGATATTTAGTGTCTTTGTCAAATTTTTCCTGTGAAAGCCATTGTCAGACCCCAAAGTAAGGGGTAAGCCAGACCTAGGAACTTTTTTGTTTGTTTTTTCAAGGTAGGCTCTTGCTCTAGCTCAGGCTATCCTGGAATTCACTACGTAGACTCAGGGTGGCCTTGAACTCTCAGCAATCCTCCTACCTCTGCCTCCTGAGTGCTAGGATGAAAGGCGTGCACCATCATGCCTAGGTAGGAACTTATTTTTGAAGAAACTTCCTAGCTGTTATAGAAGCAGTTTTTGTTCGAGCAGGGAAAACCTGCACCATCCAGAAAACGTGTCTACAAAAACTAGAAGGTATTTATGCCTGAAAGAAGTAGCACTGATTTCAGTAAAGTCCAATTCCGCCAGGCATGGTGGTGCACACCTTTCATCCCAGCACTCAGGAGGCAGAGGTAGGAGGATCACCATGAGTTTGAGGCCACCCTGAGACTACACAGTGAATTCCAGGCCAGCCTGAGCTAGAGCGAGACCCTACCTCATAAAACAAAAAACAAAAACAAAACAAAAGTCCAATTTCCAATGTTTTCAGGGTGTAGCACCTTTACCTGGGCACAGGACAGATGCCTGGACATGGTCCAGTTGGGGGATGTAATACTTGGGTCTGAGGAGTTCAATCATTCTCGAGACTTGCAGATGTGTAGTGTGGTGACGCTGGGTCACTAGCTATCTTCACAGGGCTGCGGGAGAAGGGCTCTCCCATCTGGTAACAACAGCCATCGGTCGTCTTCTCGGTTAGCACGCTTCTATTGTGCCCAGGCTTCTTCCTCTGAGGTACAGGTGGGCTTGTGAGGCAGGCTGGGTTCTGGTGTCATTGGTAAGGACTGGGGGCGGGGGAGGGGCTACTGGTTTCCCAGGTGGCTAAATCTGCTGCCTTGTTTCCCTATGTCTTGAGGAGTCTCCCTTCTGATTTTTTTCTTTTTCTTTTTGGTAGTCAAATAGCCTCCAACAGGACCAAAATCTCCTCTTTGTTTTTTATTTCTTGTCCCAGTAGAGGTGAGGAGTCCACATTTTCTGTATAATGCCCCATACACATGGGCAGTGGCAAAAGTATCTCTACTGTGTGCATACATTGTAATAGCTTTGTGTTTTTCCCACCTGAGAGCCTGAGTCAGGACTATAAATTCAGCCTTCTGGGCAGATGTCCCCTGGCTTAATGACTGAGCCCAAACAGTCTCATCTCTGGTGACAACTGCTGACCCTGCATACTTGAGGCCGTCCTGAACAAAGCTGCTCCCATCTGTGAACAACACTTTGTCAGCCTTGGTCAGTGGAATGTCTGTCAAGTCTGGTCTCGTAGACTGGATTGAATCAGTCGCCTCGGTACAGTCATGTACAGGTTGTCCTGGATCGTCATCCGGAAGCAGGCTGGCTGGGTTGAGGACTGAAGTTCTGTAAAACCTTATGCAGGGCTAGTCCCAAGCATGGCCTGGCAATGAGTCACTCAGGCATTTGTCATCCAGCATTCAGGGTGCCTCTCAGAAGGGTTTCAACTGACTGGGGAGTACCGAGGAGGAGACCCTGTCCCAGGCTAATTCATCAGCCTCTTTCAAGAATATTGCTGTTGCAGCTGTAGCTCTTAGTCAGGATGGCCAGCCTGCTGAGACAGGGTCCAGTCTTTTAGATAAATAAGCTATCAGCCATTTCCAAGGTCCCAAAGTTTGAGTCAGGACCCCTTTTGTTATCTCTCTGATTCCATCTACATGCAGATGAAAGGGCTTGGTGACGTCTGGGAGGTCTGGGAGGGTCAGCACAGGAGCAGACACAGGGCCTCTTGTTCAGTCTCAGTCCATTGGAGAGAGTCTGTCCCTGAGACAGGCATGTAGGGGCTTGGCTATTTCTGCCAATCCCAAGATCCATAAGTGGCAGTAAACCATTGTCCTCAGAAACTCACTTACTTTCTTGGTCTTTGGGGCAGGAATATGCGGGGTGGCTGAGATGTGGCTGAGACAAAGTCCGTTTCCCTCCTTCCAGACAGTACCTCAGGGATGTGTGTGTGGGGGGGAGTGTGTGAACAAAGTTGAGCTTTCTTAGCAGACATTTGATACCCCAGGGCTTAAAACATTTCTGGAAGTCCCTCGGTGTTTTTCTTGCATTCCCCTTCTGTCTAAGAGGTGACAGCAGGCAGAATTCCAAGAGGTCTGCATTCAGGGCCTCATTAAACAAAGTAGGTGAGTTTTAAAACCCTTGGCATAGTCTAGTCCAAATCAGCTGGCCTATATACCCTCTCTCAGGATTAGTTCATTCAAATGTAAAAAGGGGCTGATTTATGGGTGCCAGAAGCAAGGAAAAGAAAGCATCTTTCAAGTCTAGACCTGTTTTTCCTCCAACTGAAGGATCAAGTAGTCAGTTTTCTTTTCCCGGTTTGGGTATTCATTTTTTTTTTTTTAATGCCCTTTTTGCTTGCAATGGGCACATTGATCTTTCTCTAACTTTGTTCTCCCTGAGAAGAGTCTTAGAGTTTTGTCCCTGGGCTTTCTATTATCTGTTTTCCTTAGACTTGTTCCTGCCACCTTAGCCAGTTTCTTGTTTTGCTTTTCTTCTACAGTAACCCTATTGCTACATACTTTTTGAGCAGTTTCTGATAACAAATACGAACTTTTGTAATTTCCTTCTAATCTGGGGCCAATTGCATGTCAAAGGCAATCTTTATAGCTTGCTGGTTTTCTGGGGTGTCCTGGTCTATGGGAGTAAAGACCCGATAAGCCTCCCTGAGATGCTCTGGAACCCAGTGGGTGTTTCTCGAGGCTCTTGAGTCACCTCGCTTACCTTAGGCAAATTTTAGTCCTCCTAGAAGAGTGTGGCAAAAGTTGTCCAGATACTCCTTACCTCTATCAGAATTGGGGTCCCAATTAGATCGTACAGAGAGAAACTTTCGTGCTATCTGAGTTTCGTTGTCCGGGAGTGAGGTTGCCCCTGGTCCGAGAGTGATCGCTTTATTTTCAATTTTAATTTGGTCTCGTTCTTCCACCGTGAAGAGAGTGCCAGTTGTTTGACAGTTGTGCCAGGTGGGCTGGTGGGTACAAAAGACAGGCTCAAGGAGAATGATGAGTGTTTGTGATTTCTCAGAGAAAGGCGGGGCTTGGATTTTCTAATTGTTTAAATTGGAAATGGCCCTGCCCCGCACTGGTGGGCTTCTCCGAGTGGAAGGAGAGGGGCAGCCCCACCCTCTGGGTGACCGTGTCCGGGTAAACAGATCCGTCTCGAGCGTGAGACGGGCAGAGGGGACGCCTGCGCCTCTCTCGGCTCTGCACCGGGGAGGGGGCTGAGGCCGAGAGGGCAAGAGCACATCCCGGCGAAGCGCCCAGGCCCGCGCAGAGGTCGGCGGGGCTCACGGCGGGGGAAGGTCGCTCTCCTTAGGCTTCTTCCCGGCTGCTGCCTGGGCTGGAAGGACATGAGAGCCTAGGGAGAGAGCACAGCTTTTAAGTGATGGGGGCGGGGGTGGGGACCAAGAACAGCCAGCTGTCAATGTAGGAGAACTGATCAGGGTGCCCGGGGTCGCTGGTGACCACATGCCAAATGGCATGGACCATTTGGGCATCTAAAGTTCCCTCATGTGGCCAGCCAACTCCGAAGGCCGGCCAGCCTACCTCACAGAGAGTCCCGAGTTTTCCTGGGGAAAAGAAATACCATAGTCAGATCCACCTACAGAATCTCCAAGACGTTTTGGGACAGCTTGCCAAATTTCCCATGATCCTATAGGCTAGGTGGAAAAGCGCAAAAACAAGTCAAACACTAAGTCTCAGTACACGGCACCCTCACACAGCGCCCATACACAGCGCAGTCACACCGTGCAGAGAGACCCGCGGCGCAGTCACACCGTGCAGAGAGACACGCGGCGCAGTCACACCGTGCAGATACACACAGCGCAGTCACACCGTGCAGAGACACACAGCGCAGTCACACCGTGCAGATAGACACACAGCGCAGTCACACCGTGCAGAGAGACCCGCGGCGCAGTCACACCGTGCAGAGAGACCCGCGGCGCAGTCACACCGTGCAGAGAGACCCGCGGCGCAGTCACACCGTGCAGATACACTCATGCAGTGCAGATACACAGCACATACACACTCACTCGCACAGCACAACTACATAGCATGGTCACACAACGCCGTAACACACTCACATAGCACAACTACCCAACCACACAGCACAGTCACACAGCCACAGCACACTCGCACAGCACAGTCACACAGCGGGCATTTGTTCAATTACTCTGAATCAAAACCAGGGAGCCTGGTGACGTCTCACTCAGGTCTCTGGACACTGGGGTTACTGTCTCGTCCGACTCCCAAGATGCCTCACCAGTAAGTTAACTCAAGCCAGACCTACCTCTGCAGGTTTCCCAGAAGAGTCCCTTCTTCTACCTTTGGCAGTACTGAGAGAGTCCTGGGGAACCCTGAATGTCTCAGGTGGCACCTCCTCCCAGGATGGTCTTGGGAGCATTGTCCCCAAGCCTGGGGGGCTCTTAGACCCCTAGGGATCTTGCTGGGGCCTCCGGATGTTATGATGAGGACCCCCCCAGGGAAGACCACACGGACACCAAGTTGTAGGAAAGGAATCTCTTTTTAAAAATATTTTTATTTTTATTTATTTATTTGAGAGAGAGAGAGAGAGAGAGAGAGAGAGAGAATGTTGGTGTCAGAGCCTCCAACTGCTGCAAAGAAACTCCAGATGCTTGTGCCCCTTTGTGCATCTGGCTTGTGGGGGTCCTGGAGAGTCAAACCTAGGTCATTTGGCTTTTCAGGCAAGTGCCTTAACTGCCAAGCCATCTCTCCAGCCCAGGAAAGGAATCTTTATTAGCTGGCCAGTGACTATATCCAGGACTCCCAAACCTCAATGCAGTACTAGGCTGTACTTCAGGGCTCCTTTTATAGGAGAAATCCATATGATTGCATATCTTAGTTTCGCAGTTCAGAAGTTCATAATCTTACAAAACCAAGAGTTAATTTCAGTTGATTTTAGAAAAAGAAAAAAAAAAAACAGAAACTTTTCTGAAATCTCCTCTCCCTGAATTTTCCCTCTCATATAACTGCAGTGAATACAAAGCCAAAGATTGCATTTAGCAATAGCAAGAAAAACATTTTGTCTTGTGCTGACTCATTGTGTTAAAGCAAGCCAAGCATAAAGTTCAAGGGCAGGTGAGACCATATCCCAAGGTTCCAGCTGAGCTGAACCTCCTTGTGTAAGTTCACAATATGGAGTCACTCACGTCCTTCTCCAGCTTAGGCCCTTGTCACAGGTGCGCCAGGGCCTCTAGCTATTGCAAACGAACTCCAGAAGCATGCACCACCTTGTCACCTGGCTTTACAAGGGTACTGGGGAATCAAACCTTAGGCTCAACGCCTTAACTGTTGAACCATTTCTCTGGCTCTATTTTATTTATTTATTTATTTTTATTTTATTATTATTATTATTTTGGTTTTTTGAGGTAGGGTCTCACTGTAGCCCAAGCTGACCTGGAATTCACTATGTAGTCTCAGGGTGGCCTTGAACTCACAGCAACCCTCCTACCTCTGCCTCCCAAGTGCTGGGATTAAAGGCATGCACCACCATGCCTGGCTTATTTATTTATTTTAATATTTTATTTTTATATTTATTTGACAGAGAACGAGGGAAAGTGAGTGAGAGAATGGGTTCACCAGGTCCTCCAGCCACTGCAAATGAACTCCAGACACACCTGCCCCCTTGTGCTTTGTCCTTTGGCTTTGCAAGCAAACACCTTAACCACTAAGCAATCCTTCCAGCTCCCTATTTTTTTTGAGACAGGGTCTCATTCTAGCCCAGGTATCCTGGCACTCACTCTGTAGCTCAAGCTGGCCTGGAACACATGGAGATCCTCCTACCTCAGCCTCCCAGGTGCTGGGATTAAAGACGTGTACCACAACACCCTGCTTTCTTTTTTAAAATGTGCATGTATGTGAGTGAGTGAGTGTGTGTGTGTGTGTGTGTGTGTGTAATGAGGTGCTAAGTAAGGGTCCAGGAAAGTCCTTGCACCCCAAACCCTGGGTTCATTTCTAATTTTAGTCAAAAATTGAATTAAAAAAATTGAATAAAAAAATGAGAAGGATAATTATTAAATTATTATACTTATTGAGGGAAGTAGAGCCAAGGAAAGGCGCCCATGTGGCTAGAGTTCCCACATGTAAGGCGTGGGGAAGAAAAGCATAGAAAGAAAAGAGAAAAGCAAGTTCAAGGAGCTCCTGCCATGTGGGGAGCTTGAGGGGATAAGGAACCCATGTGGAGAGTAAGGGCTAGGGGGCCCTCCAGCTGGGCCTGGGCCCCAGCCTGGGCTGAGCCAGCCCAGGCCCAGCCAAGGGAAAATCTCACCCACAGCTTGAAGTTCCCAAGTGATCAGAGAGAGTGGGTGACTGCCCTCCCCTTGCAAAGTACTTATAACCTTAGGGTGGTGGGCTGTCTTCCAACCGAGGTGAACCACAGGGCCAACTGGTCGGTTATGGCTAGGGTCTGTCTCAGAAAGAGATTAGTTCTGGCACCAAGTTCTGGGGGCTGAACTTGACCAACCACAATGTTTAAATCCTATGAAAGACCTCCCTCCCATGACAGGTCCTGATAAATCTGGAGCACTAAGCAAGAGATAAGAAGTCAGATCATCTTGGCTTTCTAGCAAGTGCAAACTTTCCTGAGTTTTTCACCTTTAGCAGTCCAGTCACCCTAATTCTACCCCCTCTCATATATAGGTCAGAGAACACCTATCAGAGTCATCTTTAGGGACACTAGCCACCTTTTATTGAGACAAGGTCTCTCATTGTCCTAGAGCTCACCAATTCAGCTAGACTGGCTGGCCAGTTAGGCCCAGGAATCCTCCTGTGTCTGCCTCTCCATGCTGGGATTATAGCTGTATGCTGCCATGCCTGCATCTAAAAATTTTATTTACTTATTTGCATGTGTGTGTGTGTGTAAGTCAGGTTTTCCTGCCACTGCAAACACCAGACATATGTGCCACTTTTTGCATCTGGTTTTATTTTAAGTGTGTCGAAATACACACAATGGACCAAATGAGTTAATGACCATAAGGATGAGGAAGGCTGCCCTTGACATTTATGTTCCTGGAACAAAGGGTTCGGAACACATCGGTCAAGCTCCTGAGTCGTGGTGTATGTGAGTCCATGCTGTCCTGCTTCCCGCTTTCTTTAAGATAACATTTGTTCTCAGTTTAGTGTTTGTCCTTGTGTGGCATGACTAGTTTCCTTGGAGCTTGAGTCTATAAAAACAACTTTGTTTTTCAAGATGTGTCCCTTCATCTTGGATGTAAAAAATGATAGGCTCTTTGCAATAAAGTGTCAGATACATAAAACTTCTGGCCCCTGTGTCTTCACTTCAGGTCTCTATTCCAGGATCCCGGGAATCGAAAATTCACAAAGTGGGTGATGGGGAATTGAACCTGGGCTGGCGGTGTTATATGCAAGTGTCTTGAATTGCTAAGTCATCTCTCTGGCCCCACGCTTGGCATTTACACATGGGTTTTGTGGATCTGAACTCAGGCCTCCTTCCTGCCATCTCCTCAGCTCCTACATTGCTTTCATTTCTAACTTACAGAGCCAATTTTAGTACTTCAGTTGTCATAAAATGTCCCTCTTTTGGAGTAGAAAAATGGCTCTGGATAAATTACCAACTGCTCAAATGGAGTACCCAAGTTTACTCCCCAGATCCCCATCAGAAAAAGCTAGAAGCTGTGGTCTTCTGTAACCCAGTGCAGTGAGGCTGACACTGATGGAGGGGTGGATGGTAGAAACAGAAGAATTTCCTGGAAGCTCTTAGTGAACCCTCCAAAGAATGTCAGAGTAAGAATTCAGAGTGAGAAATCTTGCCTCAAATGAGGCGGACAGGGGATTGGAGAGATGGCCCAGCGGTTAAGGTGCTTACCTGCAATGCCTAACCGCCTGGGTTCAATTCCCTGGTGCCCATGTAAAGCTAGATGCACAAAGTGGTGCATGTATTTGCAGTTTGTTTGCAGTGGTTAGAGGTCCTAACCCATCCATTGTCTCTCTCCTTGCAAATAAATAATCTATATATCTATATATCTATATATCTATATATCTATATATCTATATATCTATATCTATCTATCTATCTATCTATCTATCTATCTATCTATCTATCTATCTATATTTTGGTTTTTCAAGACTGACCTGGAATTTATTCTGTAGTCTCAGGTTGGCCTTGAACTCATTAAGATCCTCCTGTCTTGGCCTCCCAAGAGCTGGAGAGGGAGGACCAACCCCAAAGTTGTTCTCTGACTTCCATATGCTCACTATGGCTTATGCGTCTATACATGTGCACCTGTCACACACGCACGTGCGTGCACACACACACACACACACACACACAGTAATAAAGTAAAATAAATTCCTGTTTCCATGAAAAGTAATCAAGACCTCAAAGTTCTTCCATGTTCAGACCCTGACAGACTTTCCTCTGGGTCTTACAACATTTGTCCCATGCCTCTGTAGGTTTTAGCCAAAAGAATCACAAGTCTTATGCTCACAGAATAACCATCAGACAGGGCCTGCACCTGTTAATGCTAACCTCTGCTCATCCTCCCTGAGGCCTTCCCAGTGGTCAGGTAACTTGGAAGGACTTCTTCCCGGTGTTTTCACCATTGTGTTCTTGATCCGAGCTTTCAGCATTCAGCTTTTTATCTTGTCTCAGGGCAAAGTCCACATACACTGAGAACAAGACCTCTTTTTCATCTCATCTTCTAGCATGCTTCTTACTTTGGCTCAGTGAAAGTTCATTCTAAAAGAATCAGAAATTCGACTGGCACACCTTTAATCCCAGCACTTGGGAGGCAGAGGTAGGAAGATCACTGTGAGTTTGAGACCAGCCTGAGACTACATAGTGAATTCCAGGGCAGCCTGGGCTAGAGTGAGAACCTATCTCGAAAAACAGACACAAACAAAAGAGCAACCAACCAAACAAAAAAGAATCAGAAAGTCAAGTACTAATCTAATCTGAAGCAATATGAGACAGCTACATTTAACATTACTGGGGCTTGATTATTAAAATTTTAAGTTATCTGGGTAGTTTGTTCTTTTTCTGCCCTTTAGATATGTTTCAACAACTTTGTCCTAAACCAGGATGAAAGAAACCAATAATGAGATTGTTATAAAATATGCTCCTTTTTTTTTTTTTTTTTGGTTTTGGTATTTTTTGAGGTTGAAGCCCAGGCTGACCTGGAACTCATTAGGTAGGAATTCACTACGTAGCCTCAGGCTGGCCTCAAACTCACAGCAATCTTCTTACCTCTACCTCCCAAGTGCTGGGATTGAAGGGGAGTTCTACCACTCTGGCTAAGATTTGCTCTGTTTTAGTTTGTTGTTTCTTTATTTGAGAAAGAGATAGATAGCTAGATAGCCAGGGCCTCCAGCCACTGCAAATGAACTCCAGAAGCATGTGCCACCTTGTGCTACTGGTTTATGTGGGGCCTGGAGAATCAGACAGGGGTCCGTAGGCTTCACAGGAAAGTGCTTTAACTGCTAAGACATTTCCACAGCTCCAAGATTTGCCTTTTTGTTGTTGTTGTTTTTGGAGGTAGGGTCTCACTTTAGCCCAGGCTGCCCTGGAATTCACTACGTAGTCTCAGGGTGGCCTTGAACTCACAGCAATCCTTCTACCTCTGCCTCCTGAATACTGGGATTAAAGGAATGTGCCACCATGCCCGGCCAAGATTTGCTTTTTAATAATTAAAAAATATGTATTTATTTTAAAAAGTTGAACTTGGGGGTTATATGTAATGTATTCATGCTGTTCTTACGTCTCAGTGCCACAGTGATCAAATCAAGTTGCGTGTTGCCAGATGTGTCTGTTACTTGTTAAGTCACTGATATGTTAACTCCAAACTCTTTCTCTCTGACATACTACAGTGACATACTGAGTGAAGGTAAAATGTGATATCAAGGCTTAAGAAGAATATAAAATCCACACTATACTCAGATAACTTCTATTTGTTTTCAGGATTTACTTTTTATTTATTTGTTTATTTGACAGAGAAAGAAGGAGGGAGAGAGAGAGAGGGAGAGGGAGAGGGAGAGGGAGAGGGAGAGGGAGAGGGAGAGAGAGAGAGAGAGAGAGAGGGAATGAGAATGGGCACGCCAGGACCTCCAGCCACTGCAAATGAACTCCAGACACGTGCGCCCCTTGTGCTTCTGGCTAACGTGAGTCCTGGGGAATTGAACTTGGGTCCTTTGGCTTTGCAGGTGAATTCCTTAAGTGCTAAGCCATCCCTCCAGCCCAGGATTTGCTTTTTTTTTTTAAAGAGATATTTATTTATTTATTTATTTATGTATTTATTTATTTGAGAGCGACAGACACAGAGAAAAAGACAGATAGAGGGAGAGAGAGAGAGAATGGGCGCGCCAGGGCTACCAGCCTCTGTAAACGAACTCCAGACGCGTGCGCCCCCTTGTGCATCTGGCTAACGTGGGACCTGGGGAACTGAGCCTCGAACCGGGGTCCTTAGGTTTCACAGGCAAGCACTTAACCGCTAAGCCATATCTCCAGCCCCAGGATTTACTTTTTATTCAATAAGTATTGACTGAATGTTCAGTGTGTGCTCAGTGTCCTATCCTCAGGGAAGCCTTCTTACTTCCCAGACTAGACTAGACGCTTTCTTTATCAGGCAAATTATATTCTGTTAGAGCATTTACTGCAACAGAAACTTAATGATTATTATTTTTTAAATATTATTTATTTATTTGAGAGAGAGAGGCAAATAGAGAGAAAGAGAGAGAGACAAGGGGCACACAGGGCCTCCAGCCAC
Organism: Jaculus jaculus; assembly: GCF_020740685.1. Classification (NCBI taxonomy): domain Eukaryota; kingdom Metazoa; phylum Chordata; class Mammalia; order Rodentia; family Dipodidae; genus Jaculus; species Jaculus jaculus. Next base: position 84,406,689 of record NC_059108.1, on the reverse strand, counting down.
TGCAAACAAACTCCAGACTCATGTGCCTCCTGTGCATCTAGCTTATGTGGGTCCTGAGGGATCAAACCTGGCTCTTTTGGCTTTGTAGGCAAGTGCCTTAACTGCAAAGCCATCTCTCCAACCCCTTTGATTATGATTATGATTGTTATTTTAAATATCTACTTTTAATTATTTGAGAGAAAGAGGTGGGGGGGGTGGGAGAGAGAATGGCATGCCAGGGCATCCAGCCATTGCAAACAAACTCCAGATGCATGTTGCTCATCTGGCTTACATGGGTCCTAGAGAATTGGACCTGGGTCCTTTGACTTTGCAGATAAGTGCTTTAACCACTAAGCCATCTCTCTAGCCCTATGATTATTATTTTTAAAACATGTTTGAGCCAGGTGTGGTGGTGCATGCCTTTAATCCCAGCACTCGGGAGGCAGAGGTAAGTGCATCGCTATGAGTTCAAGGCCACCCTGAGACTACAGAATGAATTCCAGGTCAGCCTGGGCTAGAGTGAAACCCTACCTGGAAAAACCAAAAAATAAAAATTAAAAAAAAAGAGTTGGAATGAGAAAATAAAGCATAGGAATTGGCAAGACTCTGTTGGACTAGAAAGCACCAGGTTATAAAGTTGGGTAGGGTGAGTAATAAAGCTAAATTCTATTCATAAAGGGTTGTTTGAAGCCATTGGCTACAAGTTATTTTTCTTTTAGTATATTATTTATTTATTTATTTATGTTTTTTTCTAGCCCAGGCTGTCCTGGAATTCACTATGTAGTCTCAGGGTGGTTTTGAACTCATGACTATCCACCTACCTCTGCCTCCCAAGTGCTGGGATTAAAGGCGTGCACTACAATGCCCAGCTTTATTTATTTATTTGTAAGAGAGATAGGAAGAAGAGAGATGAAGAAAATGGGCACCACAGGGCCTCCAGCCACTGCAAATGAACTCCAGATTCATGTGCCTCTTTGTGCATATGGCTTTTATGTGGGTAGTCAAGCACCTTAACTGCTGAGCCATCTCTCCATTTATTTATTTATTTTGGTTTTGTGAGGTAGGGTTTTCCTCTAGCCCAGGATGATTCTCCTACCTCTGCCTCCTAAATGCTGGGAATAAAGGTGTGTGCCACCATGCCCAGCTCTTTATTTATTTATTTTGGTTTTTCGAGGTAGGGTCTCACTCTAGCCCAGGCTAACCTGGAATTACTATGTAGTCTCAGTGTGGCCCCAGAACTCATGGTGATCCTCCTACTTCGGCCTCACCAGTGCTGGGACTAAAGGCCTGTGCCACCACACCTGGCTTTTATTTTCATTTTTACTTTTTGAGGTAGGATCTCACTCTAGCCCAGGCTGATCTGGAACTCACTCTGTAGTTCCAGACTGGTCTCAAACTCACATAGATCCTCCTACCTCTGCTTCCTAAGTGCTGGGATTGAAGGTGTGCATTACTATGACTGGGTGAACCTGGAACTTTCTGCTTTTCCATTAGACTGATTTACCGTCTTCCTGTTGCTGTCCCTCTCAGTGGTATAGGCATGCACTGCCACACCTAACTTTATTATTATCATTATTATTATTATTATTTACTTATCAGACATAGAGAAAGAGGCAGATAGAGCTAGAGAGAGAGAGAGAAAGAGAGAATGGGTGTGCCAGGGCCTTTAACCACTGCAAATGAACTCCAGATGCATGCCCCACCTTGTGTATATGGCTTATGTGGGGAATTGAACCTGGGTCCTCAGGCTTCAAAAGCAAGCACTTTAACGACTAAGCCATCTCTGCAGCCCCACATCTAGCTTTTTATGTGGGCATTGGGGCTCAAACTCAGGTTCTCATGCTCGCTCAGCAAATGCTCTACCTGTTGGGCCATCTCCCCAAGCCCTCTTTTGTTCCTCCTTTTCCTCCCTCCCTCCCTTCCTCCTTCTCTCCCCTTCCCTTCTTCCTTCCTTTCTTTTTCTTTTTCTCCTTCCTTCTTCTTTCTTTCCTTCTTATTCTGTGGTTATTATTATTTTGAACTTTTGGGGTTGGTTCAGTAGATAAAACTCTTCAACTTAGTTAAGTGCTTGAATTCTGATGCATGCACCTCCTTAAGCATAAACCTGAAAATTCTCTTACAATCTACATAATAAAATGCTTGTCAGATACTAACACCATTACTACAATAAGAGGTCTGAAAGGTTAACACCCACCATTGCTTCTATAACTATAATACACAAAATCACTTCTTTTTAAACAACTTAAAAATAGAAAACCAGAGCTGGGTGTGTGGTGGTGCATGCCTTTAATCCAACACAGGCAGAGGTAGGAGGATCACTGTGAGTTTGAGGCCACCCTGAGACTACATAGTGAATTCCAGGTTAGCCTGGGCTAGAGTGAGAACTTACCTCAAAAAAAAAGAAAAAGAAAAAAAGAAAAAGAAAGAAGATCAGGGTTGGAGAGATTGCTCAGTGGTTAAAGGCACTTGCTTGCAAAGCCTGATGGCCTGGTGTTCATTTCCTCAGCACCCATGTAAAACCAAATGCACAAAGTAGGGCATGTCTGGAGTTTGCAATGGCAAGAGGCCCTGGTGCACCCATTCTCTCTCTCTTTCCCTCTCTCTGTCTCTGACTCTAATAAAGAAATTAAAAAAAAAAATAACTGCCAAGTGTGGTGGCATATGCATTTAATACCAGTACCCAGGAGACAGAGGTAGGAGGATCACAGTGAGTTCGAGGCCAGCCTGGAACTATAGAGTGAGTTCCAGGTCAGCCTGGGCTAGAGTGAGACCCTACCTTGGGGAAAAATAGAATAGAAAACCACTCAGACTGTGTTCTAACCCTCAAACTCTTATAAAGGAGGAGCAAGACTGTTCACCAATGATAAATGATAGTCATAGCAAAGCAACACCAAGAGTCATCTTCATGCTCCAGAGAGAACACTGTGCCTCTTCCTCACCTGGAAATGAGAAAATATTTCAGAATTGGAAAGAATTAGTGACAGCTCCATCTTTAGCTGTGTGCCTGTGATTCTGAAGAGGCTGGGGGTTCCATCCTTCGGGCGCATACAGCCTTCTTTGGAATGTATCTGGCTGTATCATCTCTTGCTCATTTCCAGCTTCAAGCTAAGGACTCTACACACCTTTCAAACACCATGTCTATCCAGGCCTTCCTGATACCCTCACCTCTCAGGTGGGAAGGGACTGTTTTCCCCACCACTCTATGTGGTCTTTGAATGAACTCCCCTCATGCCTATTTCTTGTCTTTGAATTGCCATCATTCACACAACCAGGATATAGCACAAGCGTAAATTGGGCGTGGTGGTGCACACCTTTAATCTCAGCACTTGGGAGGCAGAGGCAGAAGGGTCACCATGAGTTCGAGGCCACCCTGAGAATGTATAGTGAATTCCAGGTCAGCCTGGACTATAGTGAAATCCTACCTCAAAAAACCAACCAACCAACCAAAAAACAAGTTTAATTCAGTTGGTAAGTTGTTAAACATTTAGGAAGTAGAAACTGATATTCCATCTGCCTGAGAAGACTAGAGCCCAGAGCCCACAATAAAGAGGCTATATGAGAGTCCCCATACCAGGGACAGAACCTTTTGCACTTGGCACCAACATTAGGTGGACATCAGGTAGAGAGAGAGAATATATGGGTGTGCCAGGACCTCTGCACTCAAACTCCAGACATACACACTATTTTGTGCATCTGTGTAGGGTGTCTGGGTGCAGGCTTCGCAAGCAAGCACCTTGAACTGCTAAGCCATCTCCTTAGCCTATGAATGGAGGGTTTTAGTGAATAATTTTTTTTTTTTTTTTTTGAGGTGGGGTATAGCTCTAGTCCAGGCTGACCTGGAATTCACTATGCAGTCTCAGGCTGGTCTCAAACTCACGGCGATCCTCCTACCTCTGCCTCCCGAGTGCTAGATCAAAGGCGTGTGCCAGAGTGCCTAGCAATAAAATTTTATAACTTGAAACTTATGTTTATGGACCTAGAAAAAGATATGAAAAGATTGGTCTAGTTAAGCAGTTATTCGGTGCTAATTTAGAATTTGTCCTAATTAGTTTGACTTAGAAGAAAGTGGTTGAAATGCCAGGCATGCTGGTGTATGCTTATAATTCTAGCACTTGGGAGATCAAGGCAGGAGGATTGTGAATTTGAGGCTAGCCTAGGTTATAGAGTGAGAATCTATCTCCAAGGAAAGAAAAAAACTGGGTGTGGTGGTGCACACCTTTAATCCCAGCACTTGGGAGGTAGAGGTAGGAGGGTCGCCGTGAGTTTGAAGAAAAAGAAAGAAAGAAAGAAAGAAAGAAAGAAAGAAAGAAAGAAAGAAAGAAAGAAAGAAAGATAGATGTGGCATATTTACACAATGTGGCAAAGAAAACTGAAATTATGAAATTTGCAGGAAAATGTGAGGTAACCCAGGCCCAGAAAGCCAAATGTCACATGTTCTCTCTCATATGTGAATCCTAGTCACAAATGATTGGGCTTCTATATGAGTAGGAATAAAACTCAGTAGCAGAGGCCACTAAGCTAGAAGCTAGAAAGGAGATATAAAGGAAATAAAAAGGGAAGTTGTCAATAAATAAATAAATGAAAGAAAGAAAAGCGAATGAATGTGGTGAAGTAGTTAAGATGAGACTAATTTGGCAAGGTGTGGTAGTGCACACCTTTATTTATTTTTATTTTTTATTGACCATTTCCATGATTGTAAACAATATCCCATGGTAATGCCTTCCCTCCCCCCACTTTCCCTTTTGAAACTCCACTCCCCATCATATCCCCTCCTCTCTCAATCAGTCTCTCTCTTATTTTGATGTCATGATCTTTTCCTCCTATTATGATGGTCTTGTGTAGGCAGTGCCAGGCACTGTGAGGTCATGGATATCCAGGCCATTTTGTGTTTGGAAGAGCACATTGTAAGGAGTCCTACCCTTCCTTTAGCTCTTACATTCTTTCTGCCACCTCTTCTGCAATGGACTGTTAGCCATGGAAGGTATAATAGAGATATTGCAGTTCTGAGCACTCCTCTGTCACTTCTTCTCAGCACCATGATGCCTTCTGAGTCATCCCAAGGTCACCACCATCTGAAAAGAGAAGCTTCTCTAACTAAAAGTGAGAGTAACATTAATATATGGATATGAACATTAAGAGAAGTGCTTACTGGACAGTTTGGTGAGCATAGTATATACATTTAGCCAGACAGCAGCAGACATTACACCCCTAGGGCTCATGGCTACCCCTGTTGTAGGCTTTCAGTATCAGGGATTTATTCCCTCCCATGGAGTGGGCCTCCAGTCAAATTAGAGGGTGGTTAGTTTCCCCATAACAGAAGTGCCACTATTGCAGTGATGCACACCTTTGAGCCTGGGTCTACTGAGTGAATTCCAGGTCAGCCTGGGTTAGAGTGAGAAGGCTTTCTACTAGGAGCAGAAAGCTTAAAGTTCTTAGAAAAATATGTGAATTACATCTCATAATTTGTTACTCCTCAAAATAGTCTCTCTGTCTCTGTCTTTCTCTTTTTTTGAGGTAGGGTCTCCCTCTAGTCCAGGCTGACCTGGAATTCACTATCTAGTCTCAGGGTGGCCTTGAACTCACAGTGATCCTCCTACCTCTGCCTCTCAAGTGCTAGAATTAAACGTGTGTGTCACTACACCCAGCTTAAAATCTTTTTTTAAAGAAATTTTTAGTTGTTTATTTGAAAGATAGATTATGGGTGTTCCAGGGCCTCCTACTGCTTACAAATGAACTTTGGATGCATGTATTACCTTGTGCATCTGGCTTTACATGGGTACCGGGGAATCAAACTGAGCCTTCAGGCTTTGTAAGCCGTTTCTTCAACCCTTTTAAAAAGATTTTTTAAAATATTTATTTAGGGCTGGAGAGATGGCTTAATGGTTAAGGTGATTGCCTGCAAAGCAAAAGGACCCAGGTTCAATTCCCCAGGACCCGCAAAAGCCTGCTACACAAGGGGATGCATGCATCTGGAGTTTGTTTGCAGTGGCTGAAGGCCCTGGTGCGCCTATTCTCTCTCTCTCTCTTAAGTAAATAAATAAAATAAAAAATTAAGAAGTGTTTATTTAAGCCAGTTGTGGTAACACATGCTTTTAATCCCAGCACTTGAGAGGCAGAGGTAGGAGGATCGCCTTGAATTCAAGGCCACCTTGAGACTACATAGTGAATTCCAGGTTAGCCTAAGCTAGAGTGAGACCCTACCTAGAAAAAACAACAAAGAAAAATTATTTATTTGAGATAAAAAGAGAGAGAAGAGAAAAAGCGAGCGAGAGAGAGACAGAGAGAGAGAGAGGAGCAGTATGTGTATGCCAGGGCCTCCTGCTACTTCAAATGAATTCTAGACACAGGTACCACTTACATGAATATACATAATATATATATTGGTTGTTTGAGATAGAGTCTCACTCTAGCTCAGGCTGAACTGGAATTCACTATGTAGTCTCAGGCTGGCCTTGAACTCACAGCAATCCTCCTACCTCTGCCTCCCAATTGCTGGGATTACAGGTATGGTGTGTCACCACGCCCAGCTTATGTGAATATATTTTAAAGAAATATTTATTCATTTATTTATGATAGAAAGAGAGAATGGGTGTGCCAGGGTCTGTGCCACTGTGTGTATCTGGCTTATGTGGGTTTTGGGGAATCAATTCTGGGTCCTTAGGCTTCATAGGCAAGCACCTTAACAATAAGCCATCTCTCCAGCCCACTTATGTACCTTCTGGGCCATCAGGCTATTTCCCAGCTGCGAGGATGGCAGAAAATATAGTAGACAATGCTCTCATTTACTTTTGTTTGTTTGTTTTTCAAGGTAGGGTCTAACTCTAGCCCAGGCTGGCCTGGAACTCACTCTGTAGTCCCAAACTGGTCTCAAACTCACAGTGATCTTCCTACCTCAGCTGGGATTAAAGGCATGAGCTATCACACCTGGCAGATTCTCCAATACCCTGTGTACTCCTAGACTGTTCTCCTTCTTCTCCTACTCTTTCACCTTGTATTTTTAATTTTTATTTATTTATGAGAGAGACAGAGTGTGTGTATGGGCACACCAGGGCCTCTAGCCACTGCAAACAAACTCCAGACACATGTGCTACTGTGTGTATCTGTGAATCTGGCTTACATGAGTTCTGGGGACTCAAATAGGGGTCTTTAGGCTTTGCAAGCAAGTTCCTTAATCGCTAAGCCATCTCTCCAGCCTTCCTCCCTCTCCCTCTCTCTCTCTCTATCTATATATACACACATATATATATACACACACATATATGCTTATTTTATTTTATTTTTTATTAGTTGTTTATATAGTGTGCATACAGCCATGATGTTACCATTGTTAGCCTTCTCCCTGTCATCCCCCTATGAGGATTGTGGGTGTTGCATTGTGGGGATGGCCATCAGTTATGAGGGAGACAACACTTTTTTTTTTTTTTTTTCAAGGTAGGGTTTCACTGTAGTCAAGGCTGACCTGGAATTCACTCTGTATTCTCAGGGTGGTCTCGAATTCACGGAGATCCTCCTACCTGTGCCTCCTGAGTGCTGGGATTAAATGCATGCATCACCACACCCAGAAAGCCCTCTTTTTTTAAAAAAAAAACAAAAACAATGCATTTTATTTATTTGAGAGAGAGAGAGAGAATGGGCACGCCAGGGCCTTCAGCACTGCAAACAAACTCTAGATGCATGTGCCACCTTGTGCATCTGGCTTATGTGGTTCCTGGGGAATTGAACCTTGGCCCTCTGTTTTTTTTCAACGTTAAATAATGATTTCTATTAATCCAGTGTAAGAAACTAAATAAAAATCTCCCTGCCTGAACCTGGTATCTATAGCAATTAGCAAATTGGCAATGTGATTTCCAATTTTGTGGCCCTCCGGTTTTGTAGGCAACCTCCTTAACTGCTAAGCCATCCCTCAAATGCCATCTCATTTTTTTAATCAAACATTCATCTAGGGGTTGGAGAGATGGCTTAGTGGTTAAAGTATTTGCCTGATAAACCAAAGGACCTTATTTGGTTCCCCAGAACCCACAAAAGCCAGATGCACAAGATGGCACATGCATCTGGATTTCATTTATAGTGGCTGAATTCTCTGGTGTGCCCATTCTCTCCTTCCTCTCTCTCTGTCTCTTTCTATCTCTCTCTCAAATAAATAAAATAAAAACTAAAAAGATTAAAAAATTCATCTATTCCCCACATATTTCAGTATCTCCTTTGTTCCAGGCATCACTAGGATCTTTGGGGTGCCTCAGTGCACAAAAGTGACATTTTGGGCTGGACAAATTGCTCAGTGGTTAAGGTGCTTGCCAGCAAAGCCTACTGATCTGAGTTTGATTCCCCAGTACCCATATAAAGCAGGGTGCACAAAGTGGCCCATGCATTTGGAGTTCATTTGCAGCAGCTAAAGGCCCTAATGGGCCCATATATTCTCTCTCTGTCTCTCTTTGCTTCCAAATAAATAAATAAATCAGTTAAAAAGAAAAAAAAAGTGACATTGCAATCATGATATACATACTACTCTGCTAGTCTTTTCTCTTCAGCCCATTTTTTCAAAAGTTTCACTTACTGCATGACTGTTTTGAAGTCCCTATGTAGTACACTTATATTATGGGTTTCCGCTATTGCAAATGCAATGACAGGGAGACATTTTGATGTTCTTAGAGGTTACTGGGAGAAATGGTGCTCCTAGGCAGTGTGGGTCTGGTAACCTTGCCTATAGGGGAAGTTGCCAGGCTGAAGGACTGGCTTTTCAAGACTGGCCCCCAGATTTCCTAACTGAGGATCTGGGAGGAGGCTCAGAAGAGAGAGAGAGGCCTGAATGAAAAGGCAGATCTTTGGAAGATTTTCCAGTGAAGGGACAGTGGGCAGAGCAATACCCTGCTTGTATTCTGTCTACTTTAGCACAACTGCAAGCCATATACACACTGTGCCTAGATGCCTGGCAGAGCCCACCATGGCAGCCCAGGGGTGTAGGAGAACCTGAGTCAGCCAGCATGGGTGGGGCAGGAACCACATGCTGTATCCTGTGAACAAGGCTTATGCGCTTTTGATCGCCAGCATCATTTATTTCCTTAGGGCAAATTTCCAGAAGTGGAATTTTTGGTTCTCATATTGGCTGCCAAGCCATCCACGTTTGGAGATTCGCAATACTTCCACGCTCTCATCCACAATGATTAAAGACTTTTTACACCCATTATAATAATGGTTCTTTCCCATCTCTGATTGATATATGATAGGGAGAAAATGACATATACTCATTAATTTGAATTTCTTTATTGCTGTCAGGTATTTTTTCATTCTTATAGGTGGTTTTTAAAAAATACTTTAAAAATATTTTATTTTTGTTTATTTATGAGAAACAGAATGGGCATACTAGGGCTTCTAGCCACTGCAAACAAAATCCAGATGCATGTGCCATTGTGTGCATCGGCTTAAGTGGGATCTTCAGAATCAAACCTGGGTCCTTAGGCATCAAAGGCCTTAACCACGAAGCCACTTCTCCAGCCCATAGGTTGTGTTTTTCTTTCCTCTAGGAAACACTTGTTCATTTATATTAATATTTTTAAACTTTTAAAAATTATTATTATTATTATTATTATTGTTTTTTAAAGGTAGGGTTTCACAATAGCTCAGGCTGACCTGGAATTCACTATGAAGTCTCAGGGTGGCCTCGAACTCATGGCAATCCTCTTACCTCTGCCTCCCAAATGCTGAAATTAAAGGTGTGCACCACCACACCTGGCTTATCTTTTTTTTTTTTTATTGACAACTTCCATGAATGTAAACAATATCCCATGGTAATTCCCTCCCTTCCCCCATTTTTCCCTTTGAAACTCTACTCTCCATCATATCCCCTCCCCCTCTCAATCAGTCTCTCTTTTATTTCGATGTTATCATCTTTTCCTTCCATTATGATGGTCTTATGTAGGTAGTATCAGGCAAGATGAGGTCATGTATATTCAGGCCATTTTGTGTCTGGAGGAGCATGTTGTAAGGAGTGCTACCCTTCTTTTGGCTCTTACATTCTTTCTTCCACCTCTTCTCTGCAATGGACCCTGAGCCTTGGAAGGGTATGATAGAGAAATTTCAGTTCTGAGCACTCCTCTGTCACTTCTCAGCACCTTGGTGTCTTCTGAGTCATGCCAAGGTCATTGCATCTGAAAAGAGAAGATTCCCTAACCAAAAGTGAGAGTAACATTAATATATGAGTATGAACATTAAGAGAAGTGCTTACTGGGCAGTTTGGTGAGCATAGTGTACACATTTATCCAGACAGCAGCAGACATTACACCCCTAGGGCTCATGGCTACCCTTGTAGGTTTTCAGTATCAGGGATGTATTCTCTTCCATGGAGCGGACCTCCAGTCAAATTAGAGGGTGGTTAGTTTTCCCCATAACAGACGTGCCTGTATTGCACTCTTTGGCTCATTTGGGCTGGCTGGCCAAATATAAGGCTTGCAGAGTCCACTGTTGAGTATCTTTACTGGTGATTTCTCTCTCCCATTGAACTGCATGCAGCATGGCTTTTTCCAGCTTTTTGTCAGCTGATCTACATGGAGGAGGTTTTCAACTCAGTTCCAGCAGGAATTCTCACTGACCTTGTAGCCCAAGTATGTGTAGTCTTCAGGAATAGGCTCTTACCATCAATTCCTGGTGGGAAACCAAGGGCCTCGGCAATGGCCTGTAATGTTTTGGGGGCATCAGGGAATTAATTCCCTGGCCAACAACTCTCTGGAAGGTATCCCATCCTTGGCACTGAAAATTTTCTAGCAACAATCTATGGCTCCTCAGTGTTCCATTGTCCAGAAAAGTAGGTTTCCATATGACTTATTTATATCCTATCAGATTTTGATTAGCCCTCCCTCCACCTTTCCTTTACTCAGTCTCTTCCCCTGACCTCCCTTAGGCCTTTCACCCCCATTAATCTGTTCTACTTACATACACACAATACCATCCTATTAAGAACCCCCTCCCTTCCTTTCTCTTCCCTTTATATCTCTTTTCTTGCTTACTGGCCTCTGCTACTGAGTTTTCTTCCTTCTCACACAGAAGTCCAATCATCTATAGCTAGGATCCACATATGAGAGAGAACATGTGATGTTTGGCTTTCTAGGTCTGGGTTACCTCACTTAGTATAATCCTTTCCAGATCCATTCATTTTCCCGCAATTTCATAACTCCATTTTTTCTTTACTGCTGATTAGAACTCCATTGTGTAAATGTGTCACATCTTCCTTATCCACTCCTCAGTTGAGGGACATCTAGGCTGGCTCAATTTCCCAGCTATTGTGAATTGAGCGGCAATAAACATGGCTGAGCAAGTATCTCTAAGGTAATGAGATGAGTCCTTAGGATATATGCCTAGGAGTGCTATAGCTGGATCATATGGTAGATCTACTTTTAGCTGTCTTAGGAACCTCCACACTGATTTCCACAATTGCTGGACCCGATTGCATTACTACCAACAGTGTAGGAGGGTTCCTCTTTTCAGCATCCTCACCAGAATTTATGGTCTTTTGTTTTCATGATGGTAGCCAATCTGACAGGAGTGAGATGGAATCTCAATGTAGTTTTTTTTTTTTTTTTTTTTTTTGAGGTAGGGTCTCACTCTGGTCCAGGCTGGCCTGAAATTAACTATGTAGTCTCAGGGTGGCCTCGAACTCATGGTGATCCTCCTACCTCTGCCTCCCAAGTGCTTGGATTAAAGGCATGTACCACCACACCCAGCTCAATGTAGTTTTAATCTGCATTTCCCTGATGACTAGGGATGTAGAACATCTTTTAGATGCTTATAGTCCATGCATATTTCTTGTTTTGAGAACTCTCTATTTAGTTCCATAGCCCATTTTTAATTGGCTTATTTGATTTCTTATTATTTAATTTTTTTGAGTTCTTTGTATATCCTACATATCAAACCTCTATCAGATATATAGTTGGCAAAGATTTTTTCCCATTCTGTAGGTTGCCTCTTTGCTTTATTCACAGTGTCCTTTGCTGTTAAAAAAAAAAAAAATCTTTGTAATTTCATGAGGTCCCAGTGGTTAATCTGTGGTTTTATTGCCTGAGCAATTGGGGTTGTATTCAGAAAGTCTTTGCCAAGACCAAAATGTTGAAGGGTTTCCCCTACTTTTTCCTCTAGCAATTTCAGAGTTTCAGGTCTGATGTTAAGGTCTTTAGTTCATTTGGATTTAATTCTTGTGCGTGGAGAGAAGAGTCTATTTTCATCTTTCTACTGATACCCATCCAGTTTTCCCAGCACCATTTGCTGAAGAGGCTGTCTTTTCTCCAATGAGCATTTTTGGCATTTCAATTGAATATCAGGTGGCTATAGCTACCCAAACTTAATATGGGTCCTCTATTCTGTTCCATTGATCTACATGTCTGCTTTTGTGCCAGTACCATGCTAGTTTTGTTTATGGCTCCATAGTATAGGTTAAAATCAGGTATGGTGATACCACCAGACTTATTTTTGTTGCTCAGTATTGTTTTAACTATTTGAGATTTTTTTATGCTTCCCAATGAATTTTTGGATTGTTTTTTTCTATTTCTGTGAAGAATGCCATTGGAATGTTGATGGGGATTGCATTCAATGTGTAGATTGCTTTTGGTAAGATTGCCATTTTCACAATATAGATTCTACTGATGCAAGAACAAGAGATGTTTTTCCATTTCCTAGTGTCTTCTGCAATTTCTTGCTTCAGTGCTTTAAAGTTTTCCTTGTAGAGATCCTTCACTTCCTTGGTTAGGTATATTCCAAGGTACCCTGAGATAACAGAGTGAATTCCAGGTCAGCCAGGACTAGAGTGAGATCCTACATTGAAAAACAAAAACGAAAAACAGAAGTGACTCTAGATATTGGGTTTGCCTGCTATGAGAGTGTTCATGTAGGCTGAGTGGAATAAAATGCAGGCAGATTCTAAAATTTAACTAAACAATGTACACATTCAATGAAAAACAGTACTGAGTATTTATGCAAAAGTAGGTATTATGACAATCAGATCCTCCAACAAAGTCACAATCCCTTAGGATGTGTGTTGCCCCACACCCTTAATCCTGTCGAGTAGGAGGCTGAGATTTCTGGTCTGTTGAGGGTTCCAAGTCAGCTTGTGACCAAGTGAGATCCTTCCCTAATGAATGACAGAAGAGGAAACAAAGGCACTATAAGTCCAGAAGCACCAAATGATAAGCCTAAAATATAGCTTATTTAAGAATGGCAAATCTGACTATCTATCAAATTTAACATATAATTTATCTTGATATGGAAGGTGTAATTAGCACTTCCAATTCCAGCCTGTATGCCAGGCTTATTTTGCAGGTACTGACCTGGTGTAATCCCAGTTACCTTTTTGGGGTGGTTTTTGTCTCAGTTATGTTGCGATCTTGCTTGGGTCCCTCTTTGCTGCGCTGTGGGCTCAGGGCTGGGTCATTGGATCCCTGCTCTGATCGCCTGTGCCCGCATGTTGTATAGGTGAGCTCCCTTCCCCTGGTCTCTGGTGCTTGCTGGCGCTTGTGCTGGCGGTGGGGGAGGGAAGACTGTGGATGGTGGCTCTAGTTCTCTTGCTGTTCCTCTGTTCTTCCCTACCATCCTTCCTTCACTTTTCTTGAGTTTGTGAGGAGGCTCGTGTGAGTGGTGAATCCCCTCACCTGCCTTTTCCTATGGCTCAGGCTGAGCCTTGCGGCTGTGGCCGCGCAGACCTGGTTTGGCTGCTGCTGGAGCCGCTTCTGCCTACTTCTGTGGGCTCTAGACCTCTCCTACTTCTCTGTTACAGTTGATAATTTTTTACACACCTCACTTTTTAGTAGAAGAGTATATTTTGCTGGGTTTATTTTTAGCCTTTTCTGTCCTAGGCTGCTTTGGCATGGTTCCTACACTGTCATCTTAACCAGAAGTCATCTTTTAATATTTTAAATTTATTTATAAGCAGCTAGGTGTGGTGACACACATTTATTTACTTTTTTTTTTTAAAATTTATTTGAGAGCGATAGAGAGAAGGAGGCAGAGAGAGAGAAAGAGAATGGGCGCGCCAGAGCTTCCAGCCTCTGTAAACGAACTCTAGATGCATGCACCTCCTTATGCATCTGGCTAAGGTGGGTCCTGGGGAATTGAGCCTCGAACTGGTGTCCTTAGGCTTCACAGGCAAGCACTTAACCGCTAAGCCATCTCTCCAACCCTACTTTTGTTTTTTTGAGGTAGGCTCTCACTCTAGCCCAGGCTGACCTGGAATTCGCTGTGTAGTCTCAGGGTGGCCTCAAACTCATGGTGATCCTTCTACCTCTGCTTCCAGAGTGCTGGGATTAAAGGCGTGGGCCGCCATGCCCAGCTGGCACACGCCTTTAATCCCAGTACTGAAGAGGCAAAGGTAGGAGGATCACTGTGAATTCAAGGCCAGCCTGGAACTACAGACTGATTTCTGGGTCAGCCTGGGCTAGAGCAAGACCCTACTTTGAAAAAAAAAAAAACAACCCAACAACCATATATCCCTTATTTGCAAAGACAGAGAGAGAGAGAGAGAGAGAGAGAGAGAGAGATATTAATGGCATGTGCTACCATGCCCAGCGCACTATCTTTTTCTATTTTGGCATTAAAAATTATTTATTTATTTAGGTTTTTCATGGTAGGGTTTCACTCTAGCTTAGGCTGATTTGGAATTCACTATGTAGTCTCAGGGTGGACTCAAACTCATGGCGATCCTTCTACTTATGCCTCTGAGTGCTGGGAATAAAAGTGAGTGCCACCACACCCAGTTTTATTGTTTTATTTTTATTTATTTATTTTTTTATTTGTTTTCTCGAGTTAGGGTTTCACTCCACTCCAGGTTGATCTGGAATTCACTATGTAGCCTCAGGGTGTCCTCAAACTCATGGTGATCCTCCTGGTCCTCCTACCTCTGCCTCCTGAGTTCTGGGATTAAAGGCATGTACCATCATGCCTGGCCTGGTTTTTTTTTTTTTTTAATAACCCGGCTTTATTTTGATAGTTTTTTGTTGTGGTTGACAACTTTCATACTTATAGACAATAAATCATGAAATTGTTCTCCCTTCTCTCCCCCATGTTTATTAATTATTATTATTAATTTTTTTGAGGTAGGGTCTTGCTCTTGCCCAGGCTGACCTGGAATTCACTACTTAGTCTCAGGCTGGCTTTGAACTCACGGTGATCCACCTACCTCTGCCTTTTGAGTGCTGGGATTAAAGGCATGCGCCACCATGCCTGGCTTTATTTTCACATTTTTTAAATTGACAATTTCCATACTTACAGACAATAAACCATGATAATTCCCCTCCTCCATGTTTATATTTATTTGTTTTTTAAATATTTATTTATTTTTATTTATTTGACAGAGAAAGAGGGAGAGACAGAGAGAGGGAGAGGGAGAGAGAGAATGGGCATGCCAGGGTCTCAAGCTACTGCAAATGAACTCCAGATGCATGCGCCCCCTTGTCCATCTGGCTAACGTGGGTCCTGGGGAATAGAACCTGGGTCCTTTGGCTTTCCAAGCAAAAGCCTTAACCACTAAGCCATCTCTCCAGGCCTATTTATTTGGTTTTTTTAAATTAGTGTCTTGGGCTGGAGAGATGGCTTAGCAGTTAAGCGCTTGCCTGTGAAGCCTAAGGACCTCGGTTCGAGGCTCAATTCCCCAGGACCCATGTTAGCCAGATACACAAGGGGGCACATGCATCTGTAGTTTGTTTGCAGTGGCTGGAAGCCCTGGCGTGCCCATTCTCTCTCTCTCTCTCTGCCTCTTTCTCTCTCTCTGTCTGTTGCTCTCAAATAAATAAATAAAATAAAAACTTTTAAAATTAATGTCTTACTCTAGCTCAGGCTGCCATGGAACTCACTCTGTAGCCCAGGGCTGCCTTGAATTCACAGCTTCACAAACCCTCCTCTTTCAGCCTCTTAAGCCCTGATGTTACAAGTATGAACCACCATACCCCACTTTTTTTTTTTTTAATAAATGAAAATTTTCATGAATCTCTAAAACATTTGTTTTGTTGAATTTTGGAGGTTTACTATTTTTGGGGAGGATACTCTACTTATGTAAAATTTTTTGAAATAACTCTGACATCTTTAAAATGTATTGACATTGGTTGAATTTCAGTATTAGTTACCAGCTAGCATAAAGATTTATTTTGAGGGCTTGAAGATTGCTTAGTGGTAAAAGGAGCTTGCTTGCAAAGCCAGTTGGCTTTGGGTCTATTCCCCAGTACCCACATACAGCTAGATGCACAATGTGGCATACACATCTGGAGTTCATTTGCAGTGGCAAAAGGCCCTGGTGCACCCATTTTCATAATCTCTTTTGTTAGGGTAATGACAGATGACATGACTTTTTTTTTTTGAGGCAGGATCTCACTCTAGCCCAGGCTGACCTTTCACTATGTAGTCTCAGAGTGGCTCTAACTCATGGCAATCCTCCTACCTCTGCCTCCCAAATGCTGAGATTAAAGGCATGCAGCCAGATAATGTGACTTTTATTGTACACATAATTTATAAAATTATAAGAGACAATTTATAGTATGATATAATGATATGGGGCAGTTTCTCCTGAGTCCCTAGCTTGTGTAATAAACATTGCGTATGGGATTGAAATCTAGCAGTAGGAAGCTCAGCATTTTAGCATCAATGACAGCAAACATTAATTTGCTTTAATGAGCAGGTGTGCAGTTTGAACAAATACTTGGAAACCATCTCTACTTATGTTTGGCATAAGCACTTCCAAGATCCTTTGTTTTCTATATTTTAAAAAATTTTTATTTATTTATTTGTAAGCAGAGAGAAGAGAGACAGATAGAGAATGGGCATGGCAGGGCCTGTAGCCACTGCAGATGAACTCCAGATGCATGTGCCCCTTGCGCATCTGACTTATATGGGTCCTGGGGAATTGAAGGTGGGTCCTTTGGCTTCTCAGGCCAATGCCTTAAAAATGAAGCCATCTCTCCAGCCCCACTTCCAAGATCTTAAATTGATATAGTTATGTCCAGATCAAAAGTATAATCCAAACCAGGCATGATGGCATACACCTTTAATCCCAGTACTTGGGAGACAGAGGTAGGAAGATTACTGTGAATTTGAGGCCACCCTGAGACTACATAGTGAATTCCAGGTTAGCCTTGGCTGGAGTGAGACCTTACCTTGGAACGCCCTCCCCCCAAAAAAACCTCAAGTATAATCCAGGGCTGGAGAGATCGTTTAGCAGTTAAGGCACTTGCCTGTGAAGCCTAAGGACCCAGGTTCGATTCCCCAGTACCTACATAAGCCAGATGCACAAGGTAGTGCATGAATCTGGAGTTTATTTGCAGTGGCTGGAGGCCTTAGAGTGCCAATCTCTCTCTCTGTAATAAATAAAAATTACAAAAAAACCCAACAGTATAATCCAAAACCTATTTAGTATCATGTTCATAATCATAAAAAGGAAGTTATTTTACTTTACTAAATGATTAATTTGCAGATTTTTGTTTTCAAATATCTTTCCCAAGGAGCCAAACCTCTACACGTGACTATTTTAGACTTTACTTCAGTATTCTAAACTGATGGTCACCTGTCAAAGTGATTGTTTATCACAGTAAGGTTTGTGCAGATTGCTTTTGGTAAGATTGACATTTTCACAATATTGAGTCTTCCAACCCAAGAACATGGGATGTCTATCCATTTCCTAGTGTCTTCTGCAATTTCTGTCTTGAGTGTTTTAAAGTTCTCATTGTAGAGATCCTTCACTTCCTTGGTTAGGTTTATTCCAAGGAACTTTTTTTTTTTTTTTGAGGCAATTGTGAATGGGAGTGATTCCCCAATTTCATCCTCAGAATGTTTGTTGTTAGTATATAGGAAGGCTACTGATTTCTGTGTGTTTATTTTGTATCCTTCTAGGTTGCTAAAAGTGTTTATCAGCTCTAACAGTTTGCTGGTAGAGCCTTTAGGATCCTTTATGTATAGAATCATATCATCTGCAAATAAGGATAACTTGATCTCTTCCTTTCCAATTTGTATCTCTTTTATGTGTGTCTCTTGCCTTATTGCTATAGCTAAGACTTCCAGTACTATATTAAATAAAAGTGGGGACATTGGACACCCTTGTGTTGTTCCTGATTTTAGTGGAAAAGCTTCAAGTTCTTTCCCATTTAGTATTATGTTGGCTGTAGGTTTGTCATAAGTAGCCTTAATTATGTTGAGATATGGTCCTTCTATTCCCAGTTTCTTTAGGTTTTATCATGAAGAGATGTTGCATTTTCTACATCTAGTACATGGTCTATTTTAGAGAATGTTCCATGTACTACTGAAAAGAATATGCATTCTGCAGCATTTAGATAGAATGTTCTGTAGCTATCAAGTCCATTTGTTTTATGACTTCATTTAATCCAGATGCTTCCCTGTTTATTTTTTGCCAGGATAACCTGTCAATTGATGAGAGTGGGGTATTGAAGTCACCCACTACAATTGAGTTTGTCATTGTGACCTTAATTCTAATAGTGTTTGATGAAATTGGAAGCCCCCATGTTAGGTGCATATATATTTAGAATTGTAATGTCCTCCTGTTGGGAGTGTTCCTTTAAACAATATTAAAGTGA
This sequence comes from Jaculus jaculus, assembly GCF_020740685.1. Classification (NCBI taxonomy): domain Eukaryota; kingdom Metazoa; phylum Chordata; class Mammalia; order Rodentia; family Dipodidae; genus Jaculus; species Jaculus jaculus. The sequence continues at coordinate 84,388,159 of NC_059108.1, read as the reverse complement.
CCTTCCTTATCTTTCCTAACTGATGTTGGTTTGAAGTCCACCTTGTCAGATATTAGGATAGTGCCACCTGCTTTTTTTTTTTTTTTTTTCTGAGCCCATTTGCTTGAAATACCACTTTCCATCCTTTCACCCTAAGATAGCATCTGTATTGTGCAGAAAGGTGAGTTTCTTGGAGGCAACAAATTGAAGGATCCTGCTTTTTGACCCAGTCTGCAATCCTGTGTCTTTTGGTTGGGGAATTGAGGCCCTTCATATTAAGAGTTACAGCAGAAGTGACCCTAGGCATTGAGTTTGTCTGCTATTCCAGTATTCTAGTTGGCTGAGTAAAGCAAATTACTGACAAATTCTAGAATTCAACTGAGCAAAATAACACATTCAACCAAAACCTGCATAAAGCATTTATGCAAGAGTAGGATTAAAACAAATGGATTTATTTAGTAAAGCCAAAGTACCTAAGGGTGTGTGTTGCCCAACACATTTAATCCTGTCAGCTGGAAGGCTGAGATTTCTGGTCTGAAATGGGTTCCAGGTCAGGCTGGGGCTGAGTCAGACCCTGCCCTCAGTAATGAACAAAGAAAAAGACAAAGACCCTATAAATCAGGAAACATCAAAGGCAACATTAGTCAACACCAAAATACAGGTTATTTGAGAACAGTAAAGCTGACCAAAATTATACCAATCAAATCTAACGCATAACGTGCAGTGACACGGAACATGAGCAGCACTTCCAGGGCAGGCCTGTGTACTTGGCTTTGTGTAAGTAGGCCCTGTCACCTTTGGGATGGATTCCAATCTTATGTAAGCCGAGTGCCCACATTGATCCCTCTCTGTTGCACTGTGGATTCGGTTAGGCTGCTTGGGTCCCCGGATCTGGTGTTCTGACTGGCTATGTTGGATGTCGTGTGGCCAGAGGGTGGATAAGATCTCGGGTGATTCATAACACTGGCAGTTGGGGGATGTGAGACTGTGCAGTGGCCTGGAGTTGTCCTGGAGTTGCTCAGCTGGTGCTATTTGTGACCTGCTATAGAAGCTGCTCCTTGCTGTCTTCCCCTTCTGGTTTCTTTGCAAGGAGGCTTGTGCAAGTGGAAAATCTTTCCCCTGGTTTCTGCTCCTGCAGCTCTGTGCCAGCCAGGCAGGTGTGCAGATTGGGGCTGCCAGTGCCTCGGTGGGATTCTGGTTGGTTTCTTGCTTGCTAGAAGCTCTGGGTCTCTCATGCTTTTCTTCTGTGGTTGACAATGACTTATACACCTTCACTTTTTGGTAGAAGAATGCATTGTGCTGCTTTTCTGCTTATTTCCCTCCCTAGGCTGCTTTGGTGTGGCTACTATGCCACCATCTTACCTGGAAACCTCAAAGTTAAACTCTTTTCTTGGGTCAAAGATAACTTTTGGGCTGAAGAGATAGCTTAGAAGTTAAGGTACCTGTCTGCAAAGCCAAAGAACCCAGATTCAATTCCCCAGAACCCACACAAGCCAGATGCACAAGGTGGGCATGTGTCTGGAGTTTGTTTGCAGAGGCTGGAGGCCCTGGTGCACTCATTTTCTCTCTCTCTTTCTGCTTCTTTCTCACTCAAATAAATAAAAATAAAATATTAGGGCTGGAGAGATGGCTTAGTGGTTAAGGCACTTGCCTAAGGAGACTAAGGATCCAGGCTCTATTCTCCAGGTAAGCCAGATGCACAAGGTGGCACAATTCGTTCATAGTGGCTAGAGGCTCTGGCATGCCCATTCTCTCTCTCTGTCTCTAATAGGTAAAAATAAATATTTTAAAAAAGAGCCAGATGTTATGGATCACACCTTTAAAAAATAAAAAATAAAGCCAGGCATGGTGTCACATGTCTTTAATCTCAGTACTTAGGATGTAAAAGTAGGAGGATCGCTGAGAGTTAGAGTCCACCCTGAGACTACACAGTGAATTCCAGGTCAGCATGAACTAGAGTGAGACCCTACCTCAGAAAACAAACAAGCAAACAACAAAAAAGAGAAAATATTAAAAAATGTTTTTAAGGTCTGGAGTGATGGCTTAGTGGCTAAGACATTTGCCTGTGAAGCCAAAGGACCTAGGTTCAATTTCCCAGGACCCATGTAAGCCAGATGCACAAGGGGCAGATGCATCTGGAGTTCGTTTACAGTGGCTAGAGGCCCTGGTATGCCCATTTTCTCTCTGTCTGTCTCTCTTCTATCTCTCTGCTTGCAAATAAATTAAATTAAAAAATATTTTTTAAAAAGATAACTTTTGCTGCATGGTGGTGCATGCCTCTAATCCCAGCACTTGGGAGGCTGTGGTAGGAGGATTGCCACCCTGAGGCTACATAGTGAATTCAAGGTCAGCTTGGGCTAGAGTGAGACCCCACCTCATTTTTAACCCAGAGATGGTGATACATGCCTGAAATGCTAGCAATCTGGTGGCTGAGGCAGGAAAATTGCCATTAATTTGAATCCAGCCTGGCTACAGAGTGAGACACTGTCTCATGAACTAAAACACGGGCTGGGGACTGGCTCAGTGGATAAAGTGCTTGTCATACAAGCATGAGGACCCGACTTTGGATCCTTAGCACCCATATCAATGCTGGTGGGTGTGATGGTCAGTTTGTAATCTCAGTGCTCAGGAGGTGGAGACCACGAGATCCCTTGGACAAACTAGCTAGCTAAAGTAGGCAATTCAGTGAGCTCTGGGATAGAGCGAGAGATCCTATAAATAAAGTGGAGAGCAATCAAGAAAGACACCCAGTGTCAACTTCTGGCCTTCACAGGTCCCACCCACATGCAAACACATGCACCTCACACAACACACATACACAGAGAGAAACCAAAACAAAAAAAACAGAAAGATAACTCAGGACCAGGGATCTGGCTCAGTGGGTAGAATGTCTAGCATGCACAAAGCTCTGAGTTCAATCTGTAGTACCTCATGAAAAAAAGGAGGGGCAAGAGAGATGGCTCAGGGGTTAAGGCACTCCCCTGAAAAGGCTAATGATCTGGGTTGCATTCCCCAGGACCCATGTAAAGCTAGATGCACAGAGTGGCACATGCATCTGGAATTTGTTTGCAGCAGCTGGGGGCCCTGGGGCACCCATTCTCTCTGTCTTCTTTCTATTGCCCTCTGCTTACAAATAAATAAAAGTTAAGCTGGGGGCTGGAGCAATGGCTTAGCGATTAAGGCGTTTGCCTGTAAAGCCAAAAGATCCTGGTTCGATTCTCCATGACCCACATTAGCTAGATGAGCAAGGTGGTGCATACATCTGGAGTTCATTTGCAGTGGCTGAACGCCCTGGTGCACCCATTCTCTCTCACTCTGCCTCTTTCTCCCTCAAATAAATAAGGCAGAGGTAGGAGGATCATCATGAGACTGCATAGTGAATTCCAGGTCAGCCTCAGCTAGAGTTAGACTCTACCTCAAAAGAAAAAACAATAAATAGAAGTTTAAGAAAAGAACTGGGCATGGTAGTGCAGGCCTGTATTCCTAGTATTTAGAAGGTGGAAAATAGGAGAATTAGGAATTCAAGATAATCCCTCAACTACACAGAGAGAGAGAGAGTTGCAAGGCCAACCTGGGCTACACGAGACCCTATCAGTAAATAAATAATAATAATTATCATTAAAGCTGGGTTTGGTGGTGCATGCCTTTAATCCCAGCACTTGAGGCAGAAGTAGGGAAGTAGGCGGATCGTCGAGAGTTTGAGGCCACTCTGAGACTATATAGTGAATTCCAGGTCAGCCTCTGGGTACCTTGTGAAAGCAGATCTCAGCCTATTTTTTTTTTTAATTTTTATTTGAGACAGAGAGGGAGAGATAGAGAATGGACACGGCAGGGCCCCCAGCCACTGCAAATGAACTCCAGACGCATGCGACACCTTAAGCAACTGCCTTATATGGGACCTGGAGAATTGAATCCGGGTCCTTAGGCTTTGCAGGCAAGCACCTTAACCGCTAAGCCATCTCTCCAGCCCTCAGCCTATTGCTATTCAGAGGGTCTTGTTCATACGGAGAACTCCCCCCCCCCTTTTCTTTTTCTTTTTTTCTTTTAGGTAGGGTCTTGTTCCAGGTTAGCCTTGAACTCACAGCCGTCTACCTACCTACCTCTGCCTCCAGGACGCTAGGCTAAGGGCTTGTGCTCCCAACCCTGCTGCACCTGCTATTTCTAAGCGCAGGAAGCGCTACCCACCATGAGAGTTTAAAGTTTAAAGTAGTAGGCTAATTAGTCTAGAAACTCTTTTGTGTCATTTCACATGCTGGCAGTGCATGGACTGCCAATGAAGGCGGGAATCCTGCTGGACTATTTGTGGGCAGGAAAATCTTAGGAAGACTTATCCAGCTGCCACCAGCCCACAATGACCTCTGCCATCTGTAAAATCCACTACATCAGTGTGCTTCTCTTGATCTTGACCTCCCTGGTCCGTGCGTACTGGCTCTAAGAGGTGGGCAGGTAGATGCTCGTGGTACGCTCTCCTGAGTCTAGGTTAAGGAGGACACGGTGGAATGATGGCCTATTTCAGACACACGCCTGGGTGGGGCAAGAGGTAAGAGCTGATGATGCATGCATCTCTTCTACAGTCTTTCTGCAACTCCTTGGCTGGCTGACCCAGGCGGCCACACCCTCTTTAATCCCTCACCTCCTCTGCACAGACCATAGCTTTATTTGCATTCCTGCGAACGACCAAACCGTTGGCCGCCCAAGGTGGAGGGACCCGATGCGTTCCGGTTCAGCTGTGTAGGCGCCGCAGCTATCCGGCAAACCGTGTCCTCCACGCTCAGGTCCCGGCCGGCCTGGACCGCAGAGCCGGGCTCCCCAACCGCCAGGCGCGGGCGCGGGCGCGCGGACGGGCCTCGGGGCGGGGACCGAGGAGACCCGCCTGGCCAATGAGCGGCGGCCGGGCGGCCGCTCGGGGGCGCGCGCGGGCTGGGCGTGCACGGTGACGCGCGGGGCCGACCGGGCCAATGGGCTCCGGGTGGCGGGCGGGCGGGTCCGAGGCCTGGTGGGATTTGAGGACGCGGGGCGGACGGACGGACGGACGGACGTCCTGCTGCGCGGCGGGAGGCGCATGGCGGGGATGGCGCTGGCGCGGGCCTGGAAGCAGATGTCGTGGTTCTACTACCAGTACCTGCTGGTCACGGCGCTGTACATGCTGGAGCCCTGGGAGCGGACCGTGTTCAGTATCCTGCCGGGCGCGGGCGCGGGCGCGGGCGCGGGCCGAGGGCGGGGCTCGAACCCACGAGCCCTGGGCTCTCGGGCCTGGCCCTGGGCTTCCGGGTACAGGCGTCGGGACTCGAGACTGCTGGACTCCCGGCTCAGCCGCCCGCTCGGTCCTCGCTCCGCTGCTCCTTGCGGGGGGAGGCAGGGACCGTGGAAGTGGAGCAGACCGCCCCCGGCGTGCACGCCTTTGACCTTTAACTGTCCCTCTTTTTAGTTGGCTTTGGACTCAGGGCATGCTAACCAGTTCGCCAGCTTTTAAATGCGGTTGTCAGTGCGTTCACCACAGCCTCATACAGTTTGTAAGTTATTGTATCTGCTGGTTTTCAATATGGCAGTTAAAAAAAAATGTGTGTTTTATTCATGACTTCTTTGCAGGGTTAGGTACAGACTCCTGGAAAGGAATTCGTGGTTAGTGGCAGGTGAGGTTTCGGGCTGGGTTTTGGTGCACAGTTCATTCTTGCTAAGCACTAACGAGAGAGATGACGGTGCCCAGGAGCTCTCTGCCTGTATCTTTCCTCGCCTTTCACTGCCCCAGTGAATAAATAACTCAAGGTTGTGAGGAAATCTGGGATGTTTGCAGTTGTCTGAGCCGGTGTCCTTTGCTATAATTGTCGAGGACAGATCTCCCTCTGCCTTAATCGGAATTAAACATTTCACATCACATGCTCACTTCGTCAGGCTCGCCTTTTTGTTGTGGTTTATTGGGAGTAGCTTTGTTTGGAACAACTCTAAAATGCATTGTTGCTTTGGGGTGGAGGACTGAGAGCTTCATTCCCAGTGTGGTGGTGTTGAAATAGCACGCGGTAGTATTTTTGAAGAATCTTAGCTAGCTACAAGGCAGTTTATGCAGCTTTTACTGTTGGATAGTTCTTTGCAAGTCTAGAACTTAATGACCACAATGTGTATTTTGGATTCTGGATATAAAGTCTGGTCTGATTTCCTGTGTCACTTGTAGCTTCCTTCAGTTTGCTCTCTGGGTTTTGTGTGTTACGTGGACATACCTTGTAAAATGTGTGTTTAATTGGGATTTTTTTTTTTTTTTTCAGTGGCAGCAGGCAGTATTGACTCACTTAAAATCGTCTTACTACAGTTAAACGGTGTTGGCAAAGCCCTTAAAAGAATAATCGTAATGACAAAAGCTGAATGTATTGATGCACACCTGTAATCCCAGTATACAGGAGGCCCCGTGCAGAAGGGTTGTGGTGAGTTAAAGGCTAGCTGGATTACTTAGTGAGATCGGGGCTATGTAGCAAAGGCCTTGTCTCAAGAAAGGAAGAAAGAAACAATGCTGGGATAAATTGAAACCCTTTAACAGGAGCTGAACATGGAGCCCTGTGTAGATTTTGTATGTAGAAACATTTGCTGGTCTATGAATGAATGCTACAGTGTTGCCGGCACATGGGTAAATGCTGTAACGACAGCAATGTTACGATTTTTCTGTTACAGTATAGTATTAAGAGTGTCCTTCAAATGCCCAGGCTTTTTTGAGGACAGGGAGAAATTATGAAGGGAAATGTAGTGCCCCTGTAGAGTTTTGCCTTTGATCTATTTGACTTCTCATTGGTTTATATGATTAAGTGAAAGTCCTTTTTAGATTAGTGAGAACTGCAACTTCGTGTACTGTAGAATTAAAAAAAAAAAAACTTTAACTTTATTTTTGGGTTTTTAAAAAAGATTTATTTTTATTTATTTGAGACAGAGAGGGAGAGAGAGACAGAGTGAGAATGGGTGTGCCAGAGCCTCTAGCCACTGCAAACGAACTCCAGACGCATGTGCCCCCTTGTGCATCTGGCTAAAGTGGGACCTGGAGAATCAAACTTGAGTTCTTTGGCTCTGCAGGCATGCACCTTAACTGCTAAGCCATCTCTCCAGCCCTATTTTTGAGATAGGAAATGCTATGTAGTCCAGGCTTGCCTAGAACTGATTATGTAGGTTAAGCTATCCTCTTAACTTTAAGTGATCCTCCTGTCTTAACCTCCTAAATGATACAATTACAGTCAGGTGACACCATGGCCAGACATCCATGCAGTTTATTTGAACAGAAAAATTGCACCAGACTTAAAAATATTTATTGAACAGAAAGAATGGAAGAAAATGGGCATGCCAGAAACTCTTGCCACTGCAAGCAAACTTTAGACTGGTGATGGGTCTGGCTTTACGTGGTTTTTGGGGAATTGAACTCTGGCCTGTAGGCTTTCCAAACAAGTGCCTTTAACTGCTGACCCATTCTCCCAGCCTTGTACTGGACTTTCCTGATAAAAAAATAAATCAGGCTGGGTGTGGTGGTGCATGCCTTTAATTCCAGCACTCAGGAGGCAGAGGTAGGAAGAACTTCGTTAACTTGAGGCCACCCTGAGACTACATAGTGAATACCAACCAGCTCAGCCTGGGGTAGAGTGAAACCCTACTTTGGAAAAGCCTTGGCTGTATGGGACCTTGCCTCAAACAAAATAAACCATGTTAATGTAACACCTTCAGTAACCCCCATGGATAGTCGCAGTGGACTGACCACACGCCTGTTTGTATTCTAGCGGTTCAGCTTGGGATACCTGTGATTTGTCAAGTGCCACAACTGACGTCCCCTTCTTCACTGATTCAGTTTTCAGAGACTGTGACCCTGCTGGACCTAAGTATTGGAATGGCCTTTACAAGCTATGCTAAGACGATTTTTTTTTTTTTTCGAGGTAGGGTTTTACTGCAGCTCAGGCTGACCTGGAATTCCTATGTAGTCTCAGAATGGCCTTGAGCTTATGGTGATCCTCCTACCCCTGCCTCCCGAGTGCTGGGATTAAAGGTGTGCACCACCACACCTGGCCTTAAAACAGATTATTTAAAAAAAAGATTTTTTTTTTTTTATTTTTCCAGGTTAAGGTCTCACTCTAGCCTAGCCTGACCCGGTAATCACTCTATAGTTCCAGAAATCCTCCCACCTGTACCTCCCAAGTGCTGGGTTTAAAGGTGTATGCCACCACGCCAGGCTGAAAAGCATTATTTATTTGCAAGAAGAGAGAGATAAAGAGAAAGAGAGAATGAGAATGGGCACACCAGGGCCTCATGCCACTGCTAACGAACTCCAGATGCCTGGGCCACTTTGTGCATCTGTCTTTTCATGGGTACTGGGGAATCAAACCTGGATCACCAGGCTTTGCCAGCCTTTAACTGTTTAGCCATCTCTCCAGTCCCTAAGACAGATTCTTTCAATTTTTTTCAAAAAGAATAAACTCCAGTGATTCATATTTTTTAATTTTTAAATTTTTTTGTTTATTTTTATTTATTTATTTGAGAGCAGCAGAGAGAGGGAGAGAGAATGGGCATGCTAGGGCCTCCAGCCACTATGAATGAACTCTTTTTTTTTTTTTTTTTTTTTGGTTTTTCGAGGTAGGGTCTCACTCTTGTCCAGGCTGACCTGGAATTCACTATGGAGTCTCAGGGTGGCCTTGAACTCACGGCAATCCTCCTACCTCTGCCTCCCGAGTGCTGGGATTAAAGGTGTGCGCCACCATGCCCGGCTCACGAATGAACTCTTGAAGTGTGCACCCCCTGTGCATCTGGATAACGTGGGTCCTGGGGGAAATCAGGCCTCAAACCGGGGTCCTCAGGCTTCACAGGCAAGCGCTTAACCACTAAGCCATCTCTCCAGCCCAGTGACTCATGTTTAATAATTAAAAATGCTGAAAAATCTACTGAACAGTTGGAATGCTTAAGATAGCTACAGTTGTAGATAGTTGTAAGGAAAGTGTAAGAGAAAAGCAAAAGAGAACACTGGACTTGATCTTTACAGACAGACTGTTTATTGAAAGAAACATTGAGGGGCAGCAGCCTTTCCCCGGAATGAAGGCTGGGGTTCAAGCTTATAAGGAGGATCTGAAAAACAGACTGGGTTAGGTGCAAGTCCAAAGGGAAATAGATAAAGAATTGTAGTTATTTGCGTCTTTGCTCAGAATAGGCTTCTTTAGCAACAATTGTCTAAGGAAGTGTCTCAGATGGTTTCAGTTCCTTCAAGTCTTAGGGACAGTTATTAACTCTTTTTTATTAATTAATTTATTAGAGGGGGAGAGAGAATGAGAATGGGCATGTCAGGACCTCTAGCCACTACAAACGAACTCCAGATGCATGTGCCACCATGTGCATCTGGCTTATGTGGGACCTGGTTCCTTTGGCTTCGCAGACATGTGCCTTAACTGCTAAGCCATCTCTCCAGTCCAATTTATTAACTCTTTAGTTCCCTCTAGTTTTCAGGGAGAGTCAGTAACCCTTCAGTTTGGACTCTGAAAGGATAAAAAAGATTGGGGAGAACTGGGAATGAGTGGGGCACTTAGGAGTGGACTGCGTGGGCAGGAACATGGATGGCACGATCTTGGACTCTTTCCTGTTGGGAGGGAACAGTAGATCTCTCAGGAGTCCTGTGGAGGTTGGATGCCAAGGGGCTGATAATTCGGTGGTTATGAAGAATTCAGTGACTAGCTGTGAAGGTGTGTATTTTGTCTTGGAGAAATTCAGTGAGGCATCTGAGTATGTAAGGACAAAAAAGGAGGATTATAATCAGGGGAATAAAGCACATATCAGATACAGGATAGGTTTAACTTGAAGGGAGTAGAGCTGTGAGGACCCCCTCCCCTCCCCCGAGGTAAGGTTTCACTCTAGTTCAAGCTGACTTGGAATTTACTGTGTAATCTCAGAGTGGCCTCGAACTCACGGCGATCTTCCTACCTCTGCCTCCCAAGTGCTGGGATTACTGGTGTGCACCTCCATGCCTGGTGAGATTTATTTTTTTTAAACTTCTAGCAATAGATATTTTAGCTGGTCACAGAGAAATGTCAAGTCACATGTAGAGAAATAATATTACTGGCCATTAAGAAAGGCTAATATAGCCCAAAATATTATTGGCTTTGGGTTGGTAACATTTTACTTCTCCACAGTTGGTGTAGTCCATTGTTGATGTTTTGGTCTTACAGGTGTGGCTTTTGGGAGCCTCAGCTTTTGGTTTCCCATTTGTCAAACTTCATTTTGTAGTTTGTGTACATAGTAGGCTATTATCCCATGTTGATCTTATGAACAGGCAAGGAGGCAGCTCTTTCGGAGAGTGATACTTATCAGAGCCATTAGGAAACAAACACCTAGATCATATCAAATCTATTAGTCATTATGACCTATTATACATGTATGAGTTTTCTTGCATGTGACATGACATTTTCAGGTGACATGAACATTATACTTAAGGTTGAAAAAATAAGATAGGTGATAGGTAAGGAAGAAGGAATTGTTAACTTGGATGGAAACTTAATTGGAATTTGCAGAAATATAAAGGTTTGGTTTAGGTAAGGTAGGAAATATAAGAGATTAGTATTGAAGCTATATTTGAAATATCTTAAATTATTTTAAATTTAAATAAGATAGACATTAGGAAGTTAACTAATTCTGAAGTTTAGGTTTTAAAGTTTTTTTGTGTGTATGTGTAAGTCTTTAATATAGAAGGTTCATAGTCTTTACTTACTTGGTCTAAAGATCAAAAAGTCTTATCTTTAGGAGAATTAATGAAACTATGTTAAGCTGAAAGGCTAAAAGTTTGATTAGTCTTGATAATTTGTTATTACCAGTTGTTTATTTTATAAACATAATGAAATTATGTTTTATATAATTATATTGGTTAAATAATACAATGAAATATATTAGACCCAGTTTTATTTATTAGAATAAGTTTATAGCAAATAAATAAGTCTTACCCAATAGAAAAACATAAGAGTAGAACATTTAAGAAAACTATTGTTATAAACCTATTGTTTGATTTTTATGTCACACTTAGATAGAGTTTAAATAAGTAGACAAAACTACTTATAATATCTTGATCTTGTTAACCTTGATATTGATATTTACATGGGAAACTAAGGCTTATAGAACCAGCATCAGAGATGGCGTGGAGAATCCATTTATTTTTACATCAGCAAGAGTCCAGGTGAATCTCTTCTAAAGCCTGAAAAAAATGTATAATTAATAGAGAGAGTTCTATAGCTGTGTTATGAAGTTAAGAAGAAATGTAAGACAATTTTAGTACTGGCCAGAAGCTGTAATACAAACGATGGCCTCGAAACAGTACAAAACTTACAGTGTCAGGACAGAAGATTATGTAGTATGGGACATAATCAGCATAAGGAAGGACATTGTGGTGGTTTGATTCAGGTGCCCCCATGAACTTAGGTGTCATGAATGTTAGGTTCCCAGCTGATGGAGATTTGGGAATTAACGCCTTTTGGAGTGTATTGCTGGGGGCGGGCTTATGGGTGTTATAGCCAGTTTCCCCTTGCCAGTGTTGGGCACACTCTCCTGTTGCTATGGTCTACCTTACATTGGCCAGGGGGTGATGTCCACCCTCTGCTCATGTCATCATTACCCCTGCCATTGTGGAGCTGCCCTTCAAGCCTGTAAGCCAAAATAAGCCTCTTTTTTTTTTTTTTTTTTTTTTTTCCCCCAGAAGCTACTCTTGATTGGGTGGGTCTACCAGCAATATGAACCTGACTGCAACAGACATAATTTTGGGCCAGGGGCTTTTAAATTTTATTTTATTGTAATATGAGATATGCACTACTAATACGTTTACCATCTTATTGTAGAGAATTGCTTGTCCTATGTAAACAATTAAGGCAAGAGAAAAACAAACAGCTTTCTCCCCACCACCCCAGGCAGTGTCTCTCTCTCTGTCTGACTCAGGCTGACCTAGAATTCACTCTGTAGTCTCAGGGTGGCCTCGAACTCACAGTGATCCTCTTACCTCTGCTTCTTGAGTGCTGGGATTAAAGGTGTGCACTACACGCCAGGTGAAACAGCTTTTCTTATTATTTTTTTAAAAAATTTTGTTCATTTTTATTTATTTGAGTGTGACAGAGAGAGAAAGAGAGAATGGGTGTGCCAGGGCTTCCAGCCACTGCTAACAAACTCCAGACGCGTGCGCCCCCCTTGTGCATCTGGCTAACCTGGGTCCTGGGGAATCAAGCCTCGAACTGGGGTCCTTAGGCTTCACAGGCAAGCACTTAACTGCTAAGCCATCTCTCCAGCTCAGCTTTTCTTATTCTTTAAATATCTAATAGCTATAAGTACAGGCAGAACATGTCAAATAAGAGCATAAAGTTTTGGCATTTGTATTTGGTAACATCTTTGATTAGTTTAGATACCTGTGTGGGTACCAATTATGCAGGGAAGGTCGGAAGCACTGCTGTAGAGTTTGAAATCATTTATTTTAGATAAAGACCATTGTTTAAGCATGGGGCTGTACCCTGAGGTACAAAATGTCTTAAGAGTTAATTTACTATTGGGCGTGGTGGCACACACCTTTAATCCCAGCATTTGGGAGGCAGAGGTAGAGTATCGCTATGAGTTCAAGGCCACCCTGAGACTACATAGTGAATTCCAGGTCAGCCTGGGCTAGAGTGAGACCCTACCTCAAAAAAACAACAACAAAAAGAGTTAATTTTCTTATGAGTAATAAACTTGAGATATCAGAAATGAGACATTTACTTTTTTTGTTTAAAATTTTTTTTATTTTCTTAAAATTTTTATTTTTATTTATTTATTTGAGAGCGACAGACAGAGAGAGAGAGAGAATGGGCACTCCAGGGCCTCCAGCCACTGCAAACGAACTCCAGACACATGTGCCCCTTTGTGCATCTGGCTAACGTGGGTCCTGGGGAATCAAGCCTCGAACTGGGTTCCTTTAGGCTTCACAGGCAAGCACTTAACCGCTAAGCCATCTCTCCAGCCCGTTTTTTTTTTTTTTTAAATAATTTTTTTCTTTTTTGGTTTTTGTTTGTTTTATTTTTATTTTTATTTATTTGCAAGCAGAGAGAGAGGGAGAGAAGAGAAATAGACAGAGAGATAATGGGCATACCAGGGCCTGTAGCCACTGCAAGCAAACACCAGACACATTTGCCCCCTTGTGCTTCTGGCTTATGTGGGACCTGGAGAATTGAACCTAGGTCCTTTGGCCTTGCAGGCAAATGCCTTAACCCCTAAGCCATCTCTCCAGCCCTAAAAATTTGTTTTATTGATAACTTCCATAATTGTAAACAATATCCCATGGTAATTCCCTCCCTCCCCCACTTTCCCCTTTGAAACTCTGATCTCCATCATATCCTCTCCCCCTCTCAATCAGTCTCTTATTTTGATGTCATGATCTTTTCTTCCTACTATGATGGTCTTCTGTAAGTAGTGTCAGGCACTGTGAGGTCATGGATATCCAGGCCATTTTGTGTCTGGAGGAGCATGTTATAAGCTGTCCTGCCCTTCCGTGAGCTCTTGCATTCATCTGCCACCTCTTCTGCAATGGACCCTGAGCCTTGGAAGGTGTGATTGAGATATTTCAGTCTTGAGCCCTCCTCTGTCACTTCTTCTCAGCACCATGGTGCCTTCTGAGTCATCTCAAGGTCACTGCAGTATGAAAAGAAAAGGTTCTCTAACCAAAAGTGAGAGTAGCATTAATACATGGGTATGAACATTAAGAGGAGTGCTTACTGGACAGTTTGGTGAGCATAGTATATACTTTTAGCCAGACAGCAGGCAGACATTATACTCCTAAGGCTTTATGACTACCCCTGTTGTATTTTGGATTTTTTTTTTTTTTCGAGATAGGGTCTTACTCTAGTCTAGGCTGACCTGGAATTTACTAGGTAATCTCAGAGTGGCCTCAAACTCATGGTGATCCTCCTACCTCTGCCTCCTGAGTGCTGAGATTAAAGGTGAGCGCCACCACGCCTGGCCCCATCTTTTCTGTTTCAATCTTACTGTTTACATCCTCAAAACTTTTTGTACTTGTATTGACCATTTAAACATAAAATTTTATTAGACTTTTTTTATCTAATGGGAAAACATATAAGAACAGAATATGTAAGAAATCTATTGTTGTAAACATAGAAGCAGATGTTCTCTCAAACAAAATGAAGACTTTATTGCAAAACATGTAAACTTAGCATTTGGTTACAATTCAATCAAGCTTTAAGTGTCTCATTTAACATAAAAATTAGTTGTAAATTATTTTGTGAACATTAGTATAAAAGTATAGTAGTAGGTAGAGCTATTGTTATAAATAGACAATCAGGCATTTTGTAAACATTATTCAGAGCAGAATCATACATAAGAAAACCTGAATGACCTGTGAAATTTAAAAAAAAAAAAAAACTTTAGTAGTTGTTGCAGTCAGGTTCACATTGCTGGCAGAAATCATCTGACCAAGAGCAGCTTTGGGGGAAAATAGGGTCTATTTTGACTTACAGACTTGAGGGGAAGCTCCATGATGGCAGGGGAAAACGATGGCATGAGCAGAGGGTGGACAACAGGAACAGGAGAGTGTGCCAGACACTGGCTATAATAGCCATAAGCCCGGCCCCAACAATAGATCACCTCCAGGAGGCATTAATTCCCAAATCTCCATCAGCTGGGAACCTAGCATTCAGAACACCTAAGTTTATAGGGGACACCTGAATCAAACCACCACGCTAGTATACTTATGTTGTCTTTTATGTTTGATGGTTAAATATATTTTAATCAGAAACCTAACAATTTTTTCTAACTTCTGCTTTTACTTATTTATTTATTTTTTGGTCCCTGTGGTTAATTATAAATAGACTGGATTCTAACTGTTCCCATTTCCCTGGGTCAGCAATCCCCTATGCCCCCACCTCCCCTTATTTATTTATTTATTTTACTAAATATCCAGAAGGTTAGTTATATTAATTTCATATTTTTGACTTTTTTGTTACATTTAGATAAAGTTTAAATAAACAAACAAAAACTCATTAAAAATGAATCTTGATTTTCTTAAACATTTAGTTTTTTTTTTAGTAGTTAGAGTTTAACAGTAGGAAATATAGGTAAAGCTCAATTTTAACTTTTATTTGAGGCATGGCAATAGAAATAAATTTATTAACTTATTACAAAGAGTAAAGTCTGAGTTATATGAACAATTAAGGTGAGAAAAAGTATGGAGAATGAAAATCTTTAAGTTAACCCATTTTACCACAAGCAACTTAAACCTTTTCCAGTTTAAGTCCCACAACCTTTTTATATCCCTTCCATATCCTTTTAATAACATACCTTACAACAATCATTTACTTTATAAAGTCTTTTCTGATCTAAAAACATGTCTCTTTCTGTGGAAGCAGGATTAGAATTTGGTATACATACATGTCCATTGTTGGAGTAAGCATGAACAAACATGTTGTCAACATCATAGAGGTTATTATTTTAAATATATTGTAAACCTGGTTATAATAATTTCACATCATTTAAAATATATGAGCATCAGCACATTTAATGACTATAAGCATTGGAATAATTAATGACCATGAATTTAGTCAGTCATACATAAAGACAGATTACATGTAACATAGAACACATGACATGACATGGTTAGCCAACATTAGGCATGACAACATGAAACATGGAGAGGCATCCCTTTCAAGATTTTAGTTATGTTTCAAATTGATGAGGACTTAATCTTAACAGCGCAACAGCCAGTGATTTGAATTTAAAGTTGACAATTTTTTTTGTGTGTGTGGCCATTAGTCATATGTAATGGGGCTGAGGTTACAGGATTTCTCTTGGTGTTTACTTATTCTGTCCAGCTGTGTGACAGGCACTGGCTTTTCTAGTTATTTAAAGGTTAAGTTTTTGTGTATTGTGATTGCCCACCTCTGTTGTCAGTTTTTCATTGGAGACTTGTAATGAAAAGGAGGAGAAAAGGGAAAAGAAAGGAAAACACCTTAGAAACTATATTGTGATTTTTAACTTTTAGCAAGGAGTGAAAAATTAGATATGCATATGTGGAATTTAAGGAAGCCCAGTAAACTCAGGAGTCTCTCTAAGAAGGTGGGATTTGTATTTGATTTAGTGAGATGGCTTGAATTTAGTGTGAGAGGGAGAGACCCTGGCATGTCATGACAGCTGACAGAACTGTGTGTGTGAGAGAGAGAGTTTTAGAAGGGGCAGGGATGGGGTGTGGGGGTGGGCGTTGCACCGTGTGCCTTGGCATGTCATTGGAGAAAGTTACCAATGAGAATGTTGAAATCTAAAGTACCAAATTCAGGCCTGCATTGGCCATTGTTTAGAGAATACTGCAACCAAATTTGAATAGAGAGTTTGAGTAATTTGGTAGGTAGGATCTCAGAGTCCAAGTTCTTTTAAATTACTTTTGAGACATGCCAGTATTTTGGAACAGATAATTTAGCGCCCATTTTGGAAGACAACGACTTATTCAGAGTGGCTAATCCCACCACCAGGGATGTCTCTGAGGCTTAGGGAGGGCAAGCGAAACCCAAGAATTAGGAGGGGAGCATCCCCACACTCATAATGCTTGGGGTGTCTCGTGGAGTGATAAGTGGGGTCTCTCAGGGCCTCTGATCATCCATGGAC
Organism: Jaculus jaculus; assembly: GCF_020740685.1. Lineage (NCBI taxonomy): Eukaryota > Metazoa > Chordata > Mammalia > Rodentia > Dipodidae > Jaculus > Jaculus jaculus. The sequence continues at coordinate 84,371,569 of NC_059108.1, read as the reverse complement.
CAAAAAGTGAGAAACTTCCGGAGTTTCTAAGGTCTGGGATGGGACTCCTCCACCTTGTCCTGAAGCTTTAATTTGATGAGGGTGTGGATGCGGATGGTCACACAGCAATGGCCTCTTATCTGGAGTTCAAAAGTCTGGTGGGAAAGGGTGAAAAGAAGAAAAGGAAGAAGGCCCAGGTATTACGCTGGAAAGACTGGAGGTTTCAGGTCACAGGCAGCTGTTTAGTTCAGAGTAGTGAGCATGGCGAGTGTCTGCTCCTGAGGGAGTGAAATATTGGCGGGGAGGTGGAGAGGAGGAGCCGGGAAGAGAAAGGGAGGGTGTGTGGCCTGAAAGCCCTAGAGGGCTGCGATTCAAGTCATGGCACCAAATGCAAGGAAAGTGTACGAGAAAAGCAAAAGAAAACACTGGACTTGATCTCTACAGACAGACTGTTTATTGAGAGAAACAGGGGCAGCAGCCTTTCTGTGGGATGAAGCCTGAAGCACTGAGCCAGGCTGGGGTTCAAGTTTATAAGGAGGATCCTAAGAAAACAGACTGGGCCAGGTGCAGGTCCAAGGGAAGTACAGAGAACTGTAGTTATTTGTGTCTTTGCTCAGAATAGGCTTCTTTAGCAAGAATTGTCTAAGGAAGAGTGTCTCAGGGAGAGTGTCTCAGATGGTTTCAGTTCCTTCAAGACCTTTTAGTTTTAGGGACAGTTATTAACTCTTTAGTTCCCTCTAGTTTTCAGTGAGAGTCACTAACCCTTCAATAGTATTCCTGAGTAGTTGTTATGGAAGTACAAGTTTCACTCATATAAGAATGTTGGCCAGTCTATGTTGTATTCATTCCTGAAGAATCCCAAAATAATAGGGTTTGTGAAAAAGCAGTATTGAAGTGGGGCGTGGTGGCGCATGTCTTTAATCCCAGCACTTGAGAGGCAGAGGTAGGAGGATCACTGTGAGTTCGAGACAGCTTGAGACTACATAGTGAATTCCAGGTCAGCTTGGGCTACAGCAAGACCCTACCTTGAAAAACAAAACGAAACAACAACAGCAGCAACAACAAAACCTCAGAGAATGGGCTGAACACTTAACTTGTGCTGACATGATGTGGGTTAATATGCAGATGGTTAATGTGCCCAGGACTGAAGCATTATCAGTCTCTTCTGCTTGCTTTCATGCTGGGCAACTAGAAATATATCAGGGGGTCACTGACACATTAGGAAAAAAAAAAAAAAAAAACTTGCTTAGCATTCCAGTTAAGGATGATCTCTATTTTTTTTTTTTTTTTAAGTGAAGATGGGGGGAAAAGCCAGTAATAGTGACTTTCTGCTTGGAGCTTTATTCAGTAGCTGATAACCGCTTTTGTGCGGGACTTTGATTGTTTTACTAGTAAATAGCCTTAAGGATAGTAACATTTTCAGACAGATTTCACAAAGGCCCTTTATTAGTACAAGGTTGGATTGCTTTCACAGTCGTTTTAGCTTTGCACTTTCCTGTGATCAGAGACTCAGTAGCATTGAATGGTTTTTAGAGCAGTGAGGTAGTATGACCTCACCTGGACCAAGTTCCCCAACCTTTGCCTAGTGAGGAGAGCTAGCCCTTGCGCCTGGGGAATAGTATGCAAATGCGAAGGGAGAGGCTACTGTTGGGACAGGACTTCTAAGTTGCTGGTCTGGCTTCTGATGAGTGTTACTTGTTTTTCTTTAAAGTATTTCTGTCCTTTGTTGCAAGTTTTTTTTTTTTTTTTTTTTAAGTTGCTGGAGGGCTGGAGATATGGTATAGTGGTTAGGGTGCTTACCAGCCAAGCCAAAGGACCCATCTTTGATTCCTCAGGAGCCCCTTAAAGCCAGATGCACAAGGTGGTGCATGTATCTCTCTATGTGCCCCTCCCCCGCTAGTAAATAAAAAATAATATATTAATAATATAAATAAAAAAATTAAGTTGCTGGAGTAAGTGCTGGAGGTGGCCCTTTATGGGCAAAGCATAAATAAATAAAAAAAATCTCCCAAACCAAAAAACAACCCCACTAACTTGGGGGTTGGGAGACATAGCTGAGTGGGTAAGAGCAATTGCCTTGCAAGCGTGAGGACTTGAGTTCAGTTCTGAGCGCTCAGCACCCATGTCAGAAGCTGGGCATGGCCATATAGTAGGTCTGTGTTGTCAGCACTGAGGCAGAGGCAGGAGGTTCTGGGGCAGGGCTCCCTGGTTAGCCAGCCTAACCAAAAACCAGGTGTGAGCTCTAGGTTCAGTGAGAGGAGAGGTGGTCTCAAGGAAATAAGGCAGAAGAGGAGGATACCCAGTTCCGCCTGGTCTCTGTATCCCTTTGCATGAATTTGTGCGCGCACACACACCCCCCACATGTACTACACACATCTTAATTTCTTCTTTTATTTATTTGAGACCAGGGGGAGAGATTGGGTGGCTTCTAGCCACTGCAGACAAACTGCAGACATATGCGCCACCTTGTGCATCTGGCTTACGTGGGACTAAATCCTTAGGCTTTGCAGGCAAGTGCCTTAACCTGCTAAGCCATCTCTCTAGCCCCCTTAATTTCTTTTCTGTCTAGCTGATTACTTACTATTATCTAATGACAAATTGGGATCCTCAAATAAAGACAACCTACAAAGTTATTGCTTTACATCTATTTGCTTTTTAGAAAGTATTTTACTTTTATTTGTTTATTTGCTAAAGAGACAGACAGACAGAAAGACAGAGAATGGGCATCCTAGGGCCTCCAGATGCATGTGCCACCTTGTACATATATCTGGTTTTACATGGGTACTGGGGAATTGAATCTGGGTTCTTAGACTTTGCAGGCAAGTACCTTAACCACTGAGTCATCTCTCCAGGCCTCTTTGATTTTATAGCCATTAACCTTATAAAATATTTACGTGATAACCAGGTTATAGATAACCTATGATCACTCATTCACCCAGGGCTGCTTGTGTACGTCCTGGCACCTTATCTGTTAGTTCTGGAACGTCCTGTGGATTACCTGCGCTGTATGCTGGGCACCACAGCTGGCAGCGGAAGCTCCACGATGCGCTGTGCTGCTCTCAGTCATTTAAGGTCCAGTGGCAGAGGTAGGTCATCGTCACACAGAACACAGCAGTCCAGTTTTTAGTTTTCAGGGCTTCATTTGGTTATATTGTGGGTTGTACTAGATCCTATATTGTTTGAGTCAGAAGAGACCCCTCTACAGTACAAATCGGACATTTTTGCTGTTTTTTTTTTTTCTTTATTTATTTGAGAGAGAAGACACACAGGAGAGGCAGAGAGAATGGGTGTGCTAGGGCATTCAGCTGCTGCAAACAAACTCCAGAGGCACGTGCCACCTTGTGCATCTGGCTTATGTGGGTCCTGGGGAATTGAACCTGGGTCCTTTGGTTTTGCAGGCAAGTGCCTTAACTGCTAAGCCATCCCTCCAGCCCTTTTGTTTTTTTGCGCTGAGGTCTCTAACACAGGCTGACCTGGAATTCACTCTGTTGCTCTGGGTTGGCCTTGAACTCACAATGATACTCTTATCTCGGCCTCCCGAGTGCTGGTCTTAAAGGTGTGCGCCACCATGCCCGGCTCTGCCCAACTTTTATATAGCTATGAACACATATATCAATAGCAATAAAAACTTGGTCAATAAAAAAGATCATTACTTTGTGTATTACCTTTTTGTGTGTATGTTTTATGTAATTTAAGTTTTACCTTTTTCCCTGTGTGTTTGTCAAATTAATGACTTTAATAATGATAGGGAGGCAGTCATTAAATGTCCTCTCTAAATAAATGACATCCTAAAATGTTAATGAGGAAAGGGAACTCATTTTGTGAGGAAACTCAGACCAGGTTGGTGGTATCCCAAGATTACATCATCACAGATGAGAAGCTGAGTAAACGCAGGTAATTTCCACACAGGTTTGAGTCATGATAGCAGACATTCAAAGCTTGAAGAACAGCTTTAGTCAGGATGGTGTTGCGGAATAGCTCTGATTCCTGATTGTCACATCACCTGTAGAGATAAGGTGCTATGACTCCACTATACATAAGGAGAGAGTGGTCCAGAGTTGCTGACATAGGCAAGGATGGCAGGGTTATGACTCAAACCATGTTGTTTCTAGCACTTACTTTTGTGTACTTCACAAGGTCAAAGATGCTTTAAAAGTTGGGAGGTTTGTTACAGGCTGAGATGGATTGGGAAGTCTGCATAGACAGCCGCACACTCCTGCAGTGCCAGTACTTGGGAGACTGAGGCAGGAGGATCATGTGTTTGAAGTTACCCTGGGCTACATAACATCTTGTCTCAGAAAAGTCAAAACCGAATCAAGCCAAAGCCAAAACCAAACAAGTCAAAACAGGAAGTCACTTGATGGCACACCAAGAAAACAAGTCAACAAGGGCACAGCACTGAACTGTCCTGGTTTAAATGGTGCCAGCAGACTCCTGCCCCCAGGCAATATTCAACTCTGGTCAGGACTTGGAGCTGTCTCAGCTTCATGGCTAAAGTTGCTCAAATGAAATTTGAGTGATGGAGTTGCCCAGGCCTGTAATTCTGGTACTCTGGAGGTGGGGGCAGGCTGTCTAGTGAGTTTGAGGCCAGCTTGGATTAAATTAGACTGTCTCAAACAACAAAGCCACATAGCAAAAATTCCCTTCTGCATTGTTTTGTAAGGTGACTTTTTAAAATTCATTTATTTGATAGAGATAGAGAATGGGCATGCCAGGGCCTCCAGCTGCTGCAAATGAACTTCACATGCATGTACCACCTTGTGCATCTGGCTTACGTGGGTCCTGGGGAATCGAACCTGTGTCTTTTTACTTTGGGGGCAAGTACCTTAATCCCTAAGCCGTCTCTCCAGCCCACAAGGTGATTTTTTAGTAGAAGGTCTGTCCTGTATCACTGTATAATTAAGTCAGTTTTAAGTATTCTCTTATGGTTGAAAGCCTGAGAATTTTTTTTTGGGGGGGGAATAATTTTAAAATTTAATTTTGAAAGTTAGAAGACTTCTTTTTTTTTTTCAAGGTAGGGTCTTGATTTAGCCCTGGTTGACCTAAAATTCACTCTGTAGTCTTAGGGTGACCGCGACCTCAAGGCATTCCTCGTACCTCTGCTTCCCATGTGCTAGGATTAAAGGTTTGCACTTACGATGCCCAGCTAAAGAAGATTTTTCGTAGGCTTATTTAGTTATGATTCTGGAAATAATTAAATGAAATGGGGACAGAGACAGGCATGGTTGCATACCTCTTTATTCCCAGCACTCAGAAGGCAGAGGTAGGATTGCTGTGAGTTCAAGGCCACCTTCAAACTACATAGTGAATTCCAGGTCAGTTTGGGCTAGAGCAAGACACTACCCCAAAAGACAACAACACCAAAAAAAAAGAAAGCAGGGGTGGGGGGATCAGAATATAGAAATATTTTTTGTGGGGACATAGGATAAAGGTTGACATTTCATGTATAAAAGTTTTGTTATTTTTTAAAAATTATTTTATTTGTATTTATTTGACAGAGAGAGACAGAATGGGTACACCATAGCCTCAAGCCACTGCACATGAACTCCAGATGCATGTGCTCCCTTGTGCATCTGGCTTATGTGGGCCTTGGGGAATTGAACCTGGGTCCTTTGGCTTTGCCAGCAAACACCTTAACCACTAAGCCATCCCTCCAGCCCTGTTGTTACTATTATTATTTTTGCATTTTCAAGGTATGGTCTCACTCCAGCTCAGGCTGACCTGGAAATCACTGTAGTCTCAGGGTGGCCTCGAACTCATGGCAATCCTCCTACCTCTGCCTCCTGAGTGCTGGGATTAAAGGCATGCGCCACCATGCCCAGCTATTATTATTATTTTAAATATTTATTTTTATTTTATTATTAGGGAGAGAGAGAGAGAGTGAGAATGGGTGTGCTAGAGCCTCTAGACCCTGAAAACGAACTCCATATGCATGTGCCACCTTATGCATCTGGCTTACGTGGGACTTAGAGAATTGAACCTGGGTCCTTAGGCTTCTCAGGCAAACACCTTAACTGCCATACCATCCCTCCAGCCCTTGTTACTATCTTAAAAAAAATTTTTTTGCATATTTTTTATCTATATATTTGAGAGACAGAAAAAAGAGGCAGAGAGAGAGAGAGAGACAGAGAATGGGGGTGCAGGGCCTCCAGCCACTGCAAAAGAACTCCGGATGTATGCATCCCCTTGTGCATCTGGCTAATGTGAGTCCTGGGGAATCGAGCCTTGAACAGGGGTCCTTAGGCTTCACAGGCAAGCGCTTAACTGCTAAGCCATCTCACCAGCTCTGTTACTATCTTTTAAAAATCATTTATGAACTAATATTTGCAATTAGAGTCAGGTGACTTTCAATAATTCTTACTTACCTTTGCCAGAATTGATTGTTTATTCTGTTCCTGAGAGCTGAGACTGTCATTTGCTTCACAGTAACCAATGAGTTCCGAGCATACCATCAAGATGGGGATTAAGAGTACCTTCATTACTTACCATTGTTGGACATGGTGGAGCTGAGACATTAAAGTTGCTTATAGGGATTGGGGAAGAACTGACAAGCCCTACATGACTTGAATATTAGGAGAAAGAATCAAAGAAACACTTCTGAGTGGATGAGTAGGCAAAATCCGCTTGGGGGTAATATTAAAGGACTGAGGATGTAGTTTAGTGGTAGTGCACTTGCCTAGCATACACAAGGCCCTGGGTTTGATTCCCAGTACTATCAGTAAACAAAAAACTAATCAAGTGTGGGTGTTTGGAAGAAAAGCAGAATTCACTCTCATCATCTCATGCATGAAGGATGGACAGAGGAAAAGAGTTGGTCAGTGAATGGGGAAAATGGTGATCCAGAGGGGAACGGAGCCCTACAGCAGCATCTCAGTGCAGAGTTGGAGGGTTTGAAGATCAAAGACCAAGTCAGTGCCCATTCAGACAACCTCTGTTCTGCCGGGAGGCTGTTGGTCTTTGTGTGCACTCTGTAGCCTGGACAGGTGGCAGTCAGGTAGGTGGTTAGGGTCAACAAGCAAACATGACATGGTAGGGAAACAGTAAGTGGGTAGGTTTTTCTCTTGTTTGTTCATTTTAAGGAAATAAAGTGGTAAAGAGAAAGACAGGAGTTTAAGGAAGAGGCCTGAAGAGATGACTCAGCAGTTAAGGAGCTTGCTTGCAAAGCCTAACGACCTGGGTTTGATTTCCCCAGCACTCCCAGAAAGCCAGATGCACTAAGTGGCGCATAGCTAGAGGCCCTGGCATGCCACTTCTCTCTGTCTGTCTGTCTCCTCTCTCTGCTTGCAAAATAAGTAAATAACTTTTAAAAAGTTTAAGGAAGGACAAGAATGGGGGAGTAAAGTGTAAAATTGTAGAAAAGATGAGAGGTGTTCTGGATAGATGACTCATTGGTTAAGGTGCTTGCCTGCAAAGCTATAGAACCTAGTTTTGATTCCCTAGGACCCACATAAGCCAGATGCACAAGACTGTGCATGCCTCTGGAGTTCGTTTGCAGTGGCTGGAGTACCTGGTGTGTCCATTTGCTATCTGCCTCTCTCTCTGCTTCTTTCTCTCCCTCTCAACTTAATAAATAAATAAAAAAATATGTTTTAAAAATAAGGCTTTCCCTTGTGTTTGCTCAGAGGTGAATGAATGTGGTAGGGTTTGACCTCAGGCTCGAAACACAGCTTCTACTATGGCCCTGGCCAAGTCACTGTTTTCTCAGCCTCTGATGAATAGGAACCACAACAAACATTTCACGGGAATGCTCTGAGGGTTAATCACATCTTGTGACTAAGAGGTTTGTTAACTCTTATACAAATATTAGCTGAATATTGGTAGTAAGCACATTGTTTATTTAAACCCTATCTTCTTGGAAGAAAATGTAAGCTACATAGAAATACTACATAGAAATACATAGCATGTAGAGCTAAAAGGGGTGAGCGCAGAGAGGGAGGGAGAAAAACTTTCTAGAGCAGGGGCCCTTTTTTGACTGGAATATGGATGGCTTCAGTTCCCTTTGGAATAGGAAGAAAAGAGCACAGGGTAGAATCGTTTTTTCTGAATACTGGATGACTTTTATGTGAAGTCATTGCAGTTGTAGCAATGGCAATAATGTTTTAACAGTGGTAGTAAATGTTTGACAGTAACTGGTGCTGTCACTGTATGTGTTACTAAGGTAGTATATGTTGATTTTAACTTTGTCCAACTCCAAGTCAATGCTTCTTGCCACGTTGTATAAATCTAAAATTCTTATAACTATTGGAGTTGCTAGACTTTATGAAATTAACTGTAATTTTTATTGTTATTATTATTATTATTATTATTTTTCGAGGTAGGGTTTCACTCTAGTCCAGGCTGACTTGGAATTCACTATATAGTCTCAAGGTAGCCTTGAACTCATAGTGATCCTCCTACCTCTGCCTCTCAAGTGCTGGGATTAAAGGTGTGTGCCACCATGCCTGGCCATAATTTTAATCTGTACATTGGTTTCTTGGTCGAACAGTGAGTGATACATGCTTCATTTTAAGCAGTCTGATGTTTTCAACTCTGTGGGGAAATTTACAGTACTGGCTTTCCTGGTGATGGATAAGAAAAAGTGAGCCAACAACCCACTTAGGATGCTGCTAGTGGCTAGCATTCCATTCTTGTTTGTTGGTTCATCCTAAGTGAATGGGTGCTGCAACATAAATGGATGGTTGTTGAAGAAATTGTGGGATTTAGAAACCTATAAAAAAAATTTCCTTAACCGTAACTCAGATTCGATGCTGGTCTCCGTCGTGGGCATGGCGCTGTACACTGGCTATGTCTTCATGCCCCAACACATCATGGCAATACTACACTACTTTGAAATTGTACAGTGACGAAGATGTGGCCAGGATCAGAGGTTCCTGGGGAAGACCCACCCGATGAAGTTGGAGTGAGACGTCATCAGATAAGAAACTACTGGCTGTCAACACAACCACCCTTACCCATACAAAGACTAGGCTCCATGAGGGGAGCAGGAGAACCATTCTGACTCATGTATCGTATTCTTTATTTTTAATTTTACAAGAGGCTCTTCTACAGTAGTTTTTGTCTATTTTAACATTGTAGTCATTTGTACTTTGATATCAGTATTTTCTTAACCTTTGTGACTGTTTCAATAAGACCCTGTGAAAGCTTTTCTTAATGTCACTTTGAGTACATCTTAATTGCCTTCTATTTTTAAGACCCCAGGTCATTAGTTGGGCTTTACTGTTCTTGCTATTGTATGGCATATACAGCTGCCTGGACATATTTCTACTCTTGACCAAAGTTTTGTAAGAAACAATACAAGATTTGGGGAGGGGGAGGGAAGACATTTTATTGAGAACTATGTACACAAGACTTCTCTGTAAGCTTGAACTCAGGAGGACATTAGCTATCTAGCCTCTTAACAGCTTTTGCTCTAAAACTACTAACATGTTTCTTAGTCTGGAAGAAGTAAAGATCTTGCTAAAATTAATATAAAGAACATTTCATCTTTTAAATATTTAATTCTTATGTGGATTTATTTCCAGAAAACTTAAGTGGTGATTCTTGTGCCAGTGGGTGCTTGGTTAAGTGGCATTATTCTGTAATGCTTAGATACACTGTAGACTTTTTAATAGAAGGCAAATCAGTTTCCTGTAAGGCACTGTTAACAGTGTATGTACTTAAAATTTAATTTTATGATTGTAACAGGTGCTGTAGATGCATTTGCACATTGTGATGGATGTGATGAAATGAATTGTTAAATCTGTAGCAAAAAGAAGTATAATCTTGGTTAAAATCCTTTCACTCTTTGTATTTTTAAAAGATTTTTATTTCTTAGATGTAAAATGACTACCTAATTTTTAATGTAAGCTCATTAAATTCAAAGAGAAAAAATTAGCTAATGTAGCAGTATATTTTTTTGTTTCATGAGTAAACGTTGATCTAAGTTGTTACATTCCTGAGTTTACTATTGTAGAGGACCAAATAAGCAGAAAATATAACTTAGCATGGTTCTGAATATAAAACTGCTGCTAATTTTAAAAATTAGGCATTGTATATTACATATGTATATTTAAAAATATTTTTGAATATTTATTTTATTTGAGAGAGAGAGAGAGAGAGAGAGAGAGAGAGAGAGAGAGAGAGAGAAAGAGAATGAATGTGCCAGGGCCTTCAGCTGCTGTAAATGAACTCCAGATGCCTATGCCACCTTGTGCATCTGGCTTTTGTGGGTTCTGGGGAATCAAACCTGGGCACTTTGGCTTCTCAGACAAATGCCTAATTGCTAAGCCATCTCTTCAGCCCTGTGTTGTATCTTTTAAGATGCCTTCTAGCATAATTATTTATTTATTTATTTATTTTTTGAGATAGGGTCTCACTCTAGTCCAGGCTGACCTGGAATTCACTATGTAGTCTCAGGCTGGCGTGAAACTCATAGCAATTCTTCTGCCTTTGCCTCCCAAGTGTTAGGATTAAAGGTGTGCACTACCATGCCTGGCAGATTTTAGTATTTTTAAAGAGCCCATTAATGTCACAGCTTGGAGTGGTGAGATAATATATATTCTAGTTTGAAGCAATTAAAAAAATTGCTAAGCTAAATGGTCATATTCATTATTTTGCCTAAGTAATGAATATGAGCATTTAGCTTAGCTTAGGGTTGTTTAGTTAATGCTCAGATTTGCCATTCCTACATTTTTGATCCTTAAGAAGTACTGATAGGGGAAAAAAAAGAACTACTGATAGGGGCTGGAGAGATGGCTCAGCAATTAAGTTACTTGTCTGCAAAGCATAAAGACCTGGTGTGATTCCCTCGTAAAGCCAGATGCATAAAGTGGCGCATGTATCTGGAGTTTGTTTGCAGTGGCTGGAGGCCCTGGTGTGCCCATTCTCTCTCCATCCCACACTCTCTCATAACTATTAAGAATTAACGATAAGTAGTTTTTTAACGACCCTGGCGGGTTGAAGATGGGAAAGGTGAGAATCGTGGGTTTAGATGGGTACTCAGATTGCTACCTGGCCATCTCAGAAATCATTATACTCCAGGCTGAAGTTAAGTTGTCTCTGTGTAGTGGATGACTGGTGTTGCCCACTGGCCTGTGAGATGGCTTCCCAGGAAATCTTGAGGTCAGATGGAAGGAGAAGGGAGCTTGTGCATTGAGAGAATATCTGGTCAGGGAAGTATATTCTCACCCACTGGTGCAAGTGAGTGGTCTATTAGTAAATAACATATGTGGAGGTAATTTCCACTTTCTTTGTGTAAAGTATATTTATTCTTTATGGCTTGCTTGCCTTTCTGTGTATCTTACCAGGCAAGGTACTGACTGTCTTAATGCTGGAGTGTTTTTCAGGGGTAAATAAGGACAATAGATGCTGCCTTTCTTCAGAGCAAAGAGCAGGTTTGCTTAGAGCCTTCAAGGACAGGTGTTCTTTGGAGCAAGGCCTTTATGAAGGATGTAAAGTCAGAGCTGGAGATAAAGCTCCATTGGCGGAGTACTTTCCTGGCTTACATAAACCAGGCACAGTGGCGTACACTTGTCATCCTCTGTGGAGGCAGAGGTGGGAATTTCAGGGATTCAAAGTTATCCTCAGCTACATAGTGTTGCCAGGCCAGCCTGGGCCCCTCAAAAAGTAAACTGAATAATTTAAAGTGGAAAGTTCCCTATGCTTAGGGTTCCATTCCCGCTTGCAGCCCTCTGAATATAGGTATCATCTGGCTCTGTTTGCATTGCCCCGTCGAAAATGGGACCCGATCCAGAGCAAGAAAATCCTGTTAGTCACAAAGCCCTTTGTCTCTGTCCAGGACTTCATGTTTTCTGCCAGAACCTACAGATTGTTAGATTGCAAGTACAGTAAAATGTCAGACGTTTCCCAGTTCTTGTCATGTTTGCTGATGAAGATGGGGTGCTGACAGATAGGAATGGTGACTCCAGCCCGATTTGGAGATGGGACAACTCTAGGATCTAGTGGTAAGTGCTTCTAGCCAAGTATAATAGGGGGAGGGGTAAGGATCCCCCAGTGTGCTGCTGGCTAATTAATGGTCAGGCTCTGTGCAGTCGACTAGGAGGAAGCAAGCTGCCTGAGAGGGGCCTGGAAGATGGAGGAAGGGTCGTAGAACAGTGTGACAGCAGGCTTCCAGGTTCATAGTCAGGGCCGTGCATCTAGCTGCTCAGCCAAAGGACCCTCAAAAGTTACTGTTGCCAGTGAGGGGCATGCTGGTCCATGCAGACCTTCGCTGCAGACCCTGTAAGCTCATTCGCGTGACTGAGTGGGAGGCCATTTGAAGCGGACATTGAATGCAGAGCCTGATTTTCCTCAGAGAGCTAGCTGTTCTTTCCCTCCATGCTTTGGGCCTCCCTGCCTGCCTTCTACCCTGACCTGAACTGCATTAAGGAGAAAGATGAAACCCCAGCTTAGAAGTACTCAGCTGGGGAACTTGCACAGGAATGGGGGGAATTTGAACTTTGAAAAAAAATTATTTGAGAGAGAAAAACGCAGAGAGAGAGAGAGAATAAGTGCGCCACAGCCTCTAACCACTGCCAACGAGCTCCAGACGCATGTGCCACCTTGTGCATCTGGCTTATTGTGGGTACTAGGGAATCAAACCTGGGTCCTTTGGCTGTGCAGCCAGGTGTCTTAACTGCTAAGCCACCCCTCCAGCATGGATTTAAACTTTTATTGGCTCTCTTAGATATAGCCACACAAAACATTAGCTTTCCCTTTGGGAGGTGGTCGCTAGAATTCAACCAATGGCATGTGCAGTGAAGAAGGGGTGTTCATGTGCTCCTGTTTGTGGGGCTCCTTGGACCTGTTGAGTGTATGACTTTGATTTCCACATGAAGGCATGTTTGGTATTGATGCTCAACATACCTGCTTGTGCCAGAGCTGGTTCTAGGGACTGGAAGAGATAACACCTTTGGGAACTGATAAACAAGTATCTGGGTCACTCATGTGGATGCGTTACCATGAGAACCTGCTCTCTCGGGTCACACTGCTGATCAAGACACATCACACAGATTGCCATCAGTGCTGCCCAAAGACATCATCTTGCTGTACTTGGCAACACAGCCACCATCACAGGTGTGGTATAAGGGACCTTGTTTGTTATGCAAAGTGCTATCTGTGCAAAGCCTGTGAAAATGTCACATGGCATGAGCCATCACCTCCTTCCCCTCCCAACTTGTTCTTGGCAAAATGCCTATATGAGACCTTGACCCCTCTCATGGGCATCCCTTGGGCCTCATTGGTATTGAAACTCCGGTTGTAGCATTACTGTCCAGCCATGTTATTGAAGTTCCTGATGCTAATCAGTGTCATGTTTTTGGCTTTCTGGCCATTTGCAGATTGATAATGGTATGATATGATATGGCTTTGTTTTCTTACTATTTATTGATTTTTTTAAATAAAAAGGTTGTACTCTTAGACTTCCTCTCTCCTGCCCCTATTCTGCTGAGGGTCTTCTTCAGTGGGGTTATTAGTATTCATTGTGGGGACCAAGAGACCTCAGGCAGTCTCTGCAGTGAGGGCAGAGAGGCTGGGACATGGTGCCTCAGGCTATTCCTACCCACCCTGAGGCTCTTACCATCTTTCTGCCCTGTATTAGTCCGGGTTCTGTAGAGGAATAGAACCGGTAGAATGAAATGTATTAAAAAGGGAATTTATTTAGCTTATAGGAGTCCAACAATCGCAGTTTGCAGGCCCGAGAGTCAAGGAATCCAGTAGCTTCTTTGTCCACCAGTTGGATGCCTCAGTGGTCCCAATCCAGCACTGAAGGCCTGGAGGCTTCCTGGAGAGCTGTTGGTCTTCATTCCAAGATGGTCTACAGTCCATGCTGGAAGGCATCCAGGTGGGAGGAAGGGATTCTTTTCTCCCAGAGCTTTCTTACATAAAGTCCTCCTCTGAGAGGGGCCGCCCACTCTGAGAGAAGGGCTTACTCTGGGGGAAGGACTTCTGCCTTCAGTTCATCCTTCCTGGAAGCAACCTCAGAGACCCATTTATGAGGAATGTCTGGATTCCTAAATAGATCAAGTTAACAAGAAAACTTAATCATCCTGCGCCCCCTCTCCGGGAATGTTGCCTGAGTCTTTGTGGGCAAGATAGAGATCTGATTTAGTGTTGCTTTCTCTGTCGACTCTGGCTCTCTGTTTTGGTGAGGTTTGAGTGGCCACAGTGTCAGTTGCCGCTTCCCTGGAACTGGTTTTCAAGCCATCAGGGCAATATTCGTGTCATGGCTTCCTTTGTAATGACTTCTGGGCCCAAGCAGAGGAGGTGGAGGTAACTCATTTCATGTAGACAGTTAATCAGTTTCTCTCTCGCTTTTTTTTTATTTTTTGGTTTTTCGAGGTAGGCTCTCACTCTAGCTCAGACTGACCTGGAATTCACTATGTAATCTCAGGGTGGCCTCTAAATCACAGTGATCCTCCTACCTCAGCCTCCCGAGTGTTGGGATTAAAGGTATTGCTACCATGCCCAGCTGCATCCTATACTTCTTAACATAAATGTATTCAGTTCCTATTCATTTCTAGAGACAATACCAAATAAAAACTTAGCAAGGACACAGCTGAGCATTCTCAGTTATAAAAAACTGCAATTAAGTTTATTGACACCCAGTTCTATCAGAGTTAAGTTTAGTTCATATCTGAAGCGGTCACTTTTTTTTCTTCTTGTTTCTGATAATTTTTATTGAAAACTTCCATAATTTCAGACAATAAACCATAATTACCTCTCTGCACACATTACCCTTTATGGCTCCATCCTCATCATATCCCCTCCCCCTCAATTAGTCTTTTATGTTGATGTCATCATCTTTTCTTTCTTCTATGATGGTCTTGAATAGGTAGAGCCAGGCGCTGTGAGGTCATGGATATCCACGCTAGTTTGTGTCTAGAAGAGTGCATTGTAGTGGGTCTGTCCCTTCCTTTAATTCTTACATTCTTTCTGGCACTATTTCCACAATGGACACTGAGCCTCGGAAGGTGTGACAAAGATGTTTCAGTGATGACTACTCTTCTGCTACTTCTTCTAAGCACTATGGTGCCTTCAGAGTCATCCCAGCGCTCACTGCCATCTGAAAAGAGAAGTGAAGCTGTCACTTTTTTGAGGGAGAAACGGAGAAAGAATTGGCATTCCAGGGCCTCAGCCACTGCAATCAAACTCCAGACACTTGCACTACCTAGTGGGCATGGGCATGTGCAACCTTGCACTTGCCTGACCTGTGTGTGTCTGGCTTGTGTGGGATCTGGAGAGTTGAACATGGGTTCTTAGGCTTCACAGGCAAGTACCTTAGCCTTTCAGCAATCTCTCTAGCCTGCTATCACTTTAAGATGTCTCCTTGTTGTCCCCAGTATTCTCCTTCATCCTACACACGCTCAGGGCACTATCCCTTGTTTTATTTTCTTTAATTTGTTTATTGGTGGTGAAGGAGAGGAAGGGAGGGAATATGGGCATGCCAGGGCCTCTTGCTGCTGCAGATGGACCCCAGATGCATGTGTCACTTTGTATATACCTGGCTTTACATGGGTGCTGGGGAATTGAACCCAGGCCAGCAGGCTTTGCAAACAAGCACCTTTACTGGCTAAGCCATCTCTCCAGCCCTATTTATTATTATTATCATTTGGTTTTTCAAGGTAGGGTCTCACTCTAGCCCAGGCTGACCTGGAATTCACTATGTAGTCTCAGGGTTGCCTTGAGCTCATGGTAATCATCCTACCCCTGCCTCCCAAGTGCTGTGATTAAAGGCATGCACCACCATGCCCGGCTCTCCCTATTTTGTTTTTCCCAAAAGATGCTCCACAATATATTCATCTGGGTATCCAGTGGTCAGTTCATACTCCTCTACCATTCACAAGGATTTGATATTATTGAATATTGTAATTTTTTTGTCCTTTTAAAAATATTTCATGGAAAATGCTAATAAAAATTTAAAAAAAAGAAAAGAGAAAAACAAACCACAAAAATAATATTTTATTTATTTATTTGAAATAAGGAGAGAGAGGCAGATAGAGAGAGAATGAAGCTGGAGAGCAGTTAAGCACATGCCTGCGAAGCCTAAGGACCCAGGTTCGATTCTCCAGGTCCCAGGTAAGCCAGATGCACGTGGTGGCACATGATCTGGAGTTTCTTTGCAGTGGCTGGAGGCCCTGGTGTGCCCGTTTTCTCTTTCTCTCTCTCTCCCGCTCTCTGTCTCTAATAAAGAAATAGATAAAAATAAAATCTTTAAAAAGAAAGAAAGAGAGAGAATGGGTGTACCACAGCATCAAGCTATTGCAATCAAACTCCAGAAGCTTGTGCCACCTTGTGTATCTGAATTTACATGGGTACTGGGGAATTGAGCCTGGTTCCTTTGGCTTTGCTGGCAAGTGCCTCAATTACTAAGCCATTTCCCCAGCCCTCCTTTTGGTTTAAAAAAAATTTAATAAGCCGGGCCTGGTGGCGCATGCCTTTAATCCCAGCACTTGGGAGATAGAGGTAGAAGGATCACTGTGAGTTTGAGGCCACCCTGAGACTCCATAGTGAATTCCAGGTCAGCCTGTGTTAGAGACCCTACCTCGAAAAACCAAAATAATAATAACAATAACAATAATAATAATAATAAATTTTATTTTTATTTATTTGAGAAAGAAAGGGAGAGAGAGATAGAGCTAATACGCATGTTCCAGGGCCTCAAGCCACTGAAAACAAATTCTAGATGCATGCACCACCTTGTGCTTCTGGCTTACATGGGTCCTGGGGAATTGAACCTGGGTCCTTTGCCTTTATAGGGAAATGCTTCAACTGAAAAGCCATCTCTCCAGCTTAAAAAAATTTATTTGTTTATTTTTAAGCAGAGAGAGAATGGGCATGCCAGGTTTTATCAAGGCTGGTAACAAAACTCCAGAAAATTGAACCATTATGTGCATCTGAGTCTACATGGGTCTGGGAATTGAACCCTGGCAGGCTTTGCAAGCAAGCACCTTTAACTGTTAAGCCATCTTCTCAGCCCTGTCACCCCCCCCCCCATTTTTTAAAGGTTTTTTTGAGGTAGGGGTCTCACTTTAGACTTGGAACTCACTTTATAGCTCTAGGCTGGCCTCACACTTATGGCAGTCCTCCTACCTCAGTCTCCCAAGTGCTGGTACTAAAGGTATGTGCCACCATGGCTGTCTTTGATATTATTGAATATTGGACTGGACTCTTCAAAAGCAGCCTGAGTTGGACATAGTGCACATCATTGAAATCTTATCACTTGGGAGGTAGAGGCAGGAAGATCAGGATGTTCATTATCTGGGGTCACATGGTGAGTTCAAGGCCAACCTAAGCTACATGAGACCCTGACTTAAAAAAAGGAAATCAAAACATTGGCTGAGACTACTGAATGTCTCCCACATTTCTACTTCCATAACTATTGCTTTGTCATTTGGTGGGTAAATGGCTGCCACTTGGCCTAATGGCAGAGACACATAAGGCAGTTTGTACAGACCAGCCTCAGGCAACCCCTCCAAGAATGGGGATTAGGTTCAATTATTCAACTTGAGCTGCTAGCTTGCCAGGTATCCCTGTTGGAGGAAGTGTCAACCTCTGTCCTCAGGCCTTTATTTCCTGTGTGGAAGCTGAGAGTTAACCTGCTTCACTTGACAGCACACGTAGTAATCATTAAAAACCTTCAGATTTTCAAGGAGACACCACTGACTGATCATGTGACAACCGCAGAGAGACTTCTGCAAAAGGAAGCAGATCTTATTGCTGGAGGGATCTCTCTAGAATAATGGATTCAGGATTCACTTAGGCTTTGCAGACCCGTATAAGAGCAGTCATGCAAGCAGAAAAGGTGGTAACAGGTTTAGCTGGTGTTATATATGACTGCACCTTGGCCTTGGGAAGAACTCAGGTCTGCCTCCGCCCACTAACCAGGGTTGTTATGGATGATGTCTTTGGCTTCCTCCTCAGTGATGTGTAATCTCTGTGCAATTGCTGATTCTCCTTGCTGTGCCTGCATTAATGCTTCTGGTCAAGTGGAAAGGTCAGTACAAAAACTTAAAGAGAATGCCACTTGCCTGTCTAATGAGTCCCTGATCGTGTCTGAGACTGTCAAGTTGATTGGGTTTGGCACTGTTTTATATTATTATTTTTATTATTATTAACAACATATTTCATATGGCTCATTATGTGTTGGTACCCTCTCTTCCCTTGCCCTGTCGCCATTCCATTGAGGACCCTCACTGGGGCTACAGGTATTCCCCATGGGGTTGTGGTTTATGTGTTGAGAGAGCAGCAGTCACTTATTTTTTGGGATGAGGGAATGACTCTGAGCATGACGTCACAACCTGTGGCTCTTACAGTGTTTCTGCCCCCCCTTCTACAAAATTCCCTGAGCCATGGTGGGTGTGTTTTAAGTCTACTTCAGTGATGAGCTGTTAGGAGCCTCTGGGTCTCTGCTTTGGTAGGAGTTGAGGAGCCTCAGGGTCTGTGTCCTTCACCCTGGCACTGATTCTCAGAGTCACCATGGAAGGCTGCAGCACTCATGCTCGTTTCCCCAGTTCCTCTGGTTTCAGCTGTGGCTTGGCTGAATTTGGAGGGATAGTTATATCTTCTTCCGTCTTGCTACTTTCTGAAAAAGAACAGATTCTCCAAGGGAGAGTGAAGTCAGCATAGTTTAAATGGGATAAGCATTATTAACTTAGGGAGAATTTGATGTATGTAACCCCTCTTTTAGTCAAAGACTAGTGAGAGCTTGACAATGGAGAGCACAGTCTTTGTCTCCATAGGATTCTGATCTGGCTGCCAATTCTAGGTATGGGTTCCTTTACACTGAGCAGATCACTTAGCCAATCAGAAAGCTATTGGTTACCCACCAAGGCTGTTTGCCACTATTGCATTGCTGTGGACACCCTGTCAGGGTGTTTGCTTCTGAGTAGTTTAGATTGCTGGTTGCTCAGACCATTGTTGGCCACTTTCGCCCGGTAGCTCATGCAGCGCTTTCCAGCACTAGACAGGCCCGAGGTCAGCATGGCCTCTTCCTGCAGTGCAGTGTGAATGCTAGTACCCTTCATTAAATGTGGTGGGAGACAAATTGATTTGGTCCTTTCCCACCTGGAAGATACGTAGCAGGGTTGAGAGAAGAGCAAACCTTGAGGGTTAGGACAGACTTATCCTAAGAGCTATTGAAGAGTTTTAAGTGAGAGAGTGATAATTGGATTGAAGTTTAGGAAGCTCACCTTGGTTACATGCAGAACATAGATTGGAGGGAATAAATATACTGGTGGGAAAACTGGAGGAGGCTATTAGAGTAATTCAGGCACTATATGGCAGCTGTGTTAGTCAAGATTCTTCAGAAAAACAGAAAAGAAAGAGCTGTAACATAATATCCACCCCCTAACATACCCCTTTGGTTCTATAGGTATAGAAACATAAACACACACACACATTTGTTATATGCAATTGACTCACATGCCTGAGTCTATGTCCCAGCTCAAGTTCAAAGGCTATAAAGTGCTAGACAGTCAAAAAGCCCATGTTCCACTTTGAAGGTCATGACAAAGGAGGATCAATGCTTAAAGCTTGTCAGGAGAACTCTTTCTTACTTTGGGAAGACCAACCTTTTGTTTTATTCAGGCCTCTATTTTACTTTAAAATTATTTTTATTTAGAGAGGAGGGGGGAGAGAGAAAGAGAAAATGGGCATGCCAGGACCTCCAGCCACTGCAGACGAACTCCAGATGCATCTTGTGCATCTGGCTTATGTGCATTCTAGGGAAACAAACTTTGGTCCTTTGGCTTTGCAGGCAAGCACCTTAACCTCTAAGCCATCTCTCCAGCTCTATTTTATTTATTTATTTATTTGGTTTTTCAAGGTAGGGTCTCTCTCTGGTTCGGGCTCATCTGGAATTAACAATGTAGTTTCAGGGTGGCCTTGAACTCATGGAGATCCTCCTACCTTTGCCCCCCACCACGAGTGCTGGGATTAAAGGTGTGTGCCACCACACCCGGCCCTATTTTATTTTTTACACATTTATCTATGGGCTAGTGAGTTTGCATAGTGGTTAAGGTGCTTGCTTGCAAAGCCAAAGGACCCAGGTTTGATTCCCCAGTGCCCACATAAGCTAGATGCACAAGGTGTCACATGTGTCTGGAGTTCATTTGCAATGGCTAGAGGCCTTGGCACACCCATTCTCTCTCTCTCTCTCTCTCTCTCTCTGACTCTTTACCCATCTCTCAAATAAGTAAATAATAATAAAAAATTTTAAAACAGGGCAGGCATGGTGACACATACCTTTAATCCCAGCACTCTGTAGGCAGAGGTAGGAGGATCACCATGAGATTGAGGCCACCCTGAGACTACCTAATGAATTCCAGGTCAGTCTGGGCTACAATGGGACCCTACCTCAAAAAAAAATTTTTTTAAAAAAAATATTTATTTGAGAGGATGTGGGAGAGAGAGAGAGAGAGGGAAAGGGAGAGAGGGAAAAATGGGTACACCAGGGTCTCTTGCTGTTTCAAACAAAAGACACTTTCTTGCAAAGTCTCCTAAGCTATGGTTCAATTTCCAAGCCACCCACTTAAAGGTGGTTAAAGGTGTTTGCTTGCAAAGCCTGCAGGTTCAGGTTCAATTCCCAGTAGCCATATTAAGTCAGATGGAAAAAGTGGCACAAGTGTCTGGAATTCATTTGCAAGGACAAGATTCATTTGCAAGGGCAAGAGAGCCTGATGCATACATACAGACAATAAATCTAAAACATAAATTAATATAAGGGGCTTGGCAGGCGGCTCAGTAGATAAGGCACTTGCCACACAAGCATGAGGAGGACTGGAGTTAAGATCCTTAGTGCTTATGTAAGTGCTGGGTAGGGGCCTGTTGGAGAGGCAGAGATGGCAGAACCCCGGAGCAAGCTGGCTCGCTAGACTAGCTGAATTTGTGAGCCTTGGGTCCAAGGGAGGGCCTCTGCCTCACTAAGATAAGGTGGAGAGTGATTGAGGAAGACACTCAGTGTCAACTTCTGCCCTGCACCCACACACCTGTGGACCATATGTGAACATGCATGCACAGAACACACATCTAAATAAAATTGCATAAAGAGATAAATGACCAGCCAGGCGTGGTGGCATACGCCTTTAATCCCAGCACTTGGGAGGCAGAGGTAGGAGGATTGCTGTGAGTTCGAGGCCACCCTGAGACTACATAGTGAATTCCAGGTCTGTCTGGGCTAGAGACCCTACCTCGAAAAACAACCACCAAAAAAAAAAAAAAAGCAAAATCAGCAGGAAGTAGAGTTCTGTAATTCCTTGTCTAAAATCCTTGGGGGCTGGAGAGATGGCTTAGCGGTTAAGGCAATGCCTGTGAAGCCTAAGGAACCAGGTTCGATTCTCCAGGTCCCACGTAAGCCAGTGGCACATGCATCTGCAGTTCGTTTGCAGTGGCTAGAGCCCTGGTATGCCCATTCTCTCTCTGTCCTCTCTCTGTCTCTCTGTCTCTAATAAGTAAATAAAAATGAAAATAAAAGCTTTTAAAATCCTTTGGACTATAAGGATGTTAGAATTCAGATTTTTCTGGAGCTTTAGAAAGGTAAACAGTGCAGAATGCTTAACATCTGCAGTGGGGCTCAGGGCAGCGTCAGCGAATCAAGTACATTTTTAGTTTTGCATTAAAATCATGAATATTCATTCCAAATGAAACAAACAAAACTATACATAGCTTCCATCAGTTCAGAGAAGGTTTTGCTGACAAATGACTTCAGAATATGCTAGATGTCATAGTCAGCTCCACATTGCTGGGATGAACCTCCAAACCAGACACAGTTTATGGGAGTAATGGAGTTTATTTTAGACTTACAGATCCAGAGGCAGTTTCATAATGGCCTAAGAAGTTAGCCCCCTTTACACCAATCCATGCAGAAAGAAACCACCAGCAGTACCATAAGAAAGCATCAAACCTCAGGGACCCCAGGAGAGCTTACTCTGCATAGCTTAGGCTGAAATTCAGATCTCCCCTAGTAACATGGTCCCCTGTAGCAGGAGTCTGCTTGCTAGGGCAGAAGTTGAAAACTCAATTTTATTAACTCCCGAGTCTATGTGGGGACATAGATTCAAGCTACCTCACTAGGTTATGCTAGTAAATGGCTTGTGAATAGCTTAAGCTTTTCTGAGTTTTTTTTTTTTTTTTAATTTCAATTAAGAGATTGTTGATCTGAGCTGGGTGTGGTGATGCACATCTTTAATCCCAGCATTCTGGAAGCAGAGGTAAGAGGATCATCCTGAGTTTAAGGCCACCCTGAGACTACATAGTGAATTTAAGATCAGCCTGGGCTAGAGTGAGACCCTTCCTTAAAACACACACACACACACAACACACACACACACATCTCAAAAGAAAAAAAATCAAAACAAGACTTCTGGGTAAGATAGCCATGCCAAAGCAACCTAGGGAGGAAATAAGCAGAAAAACAGCAAAATACGCTCTTCTATCAAAAAGTGAAGGGAGGGCTGGAGAGATGGCTTAGCGGTTAAGCGCTTGCCTGTGAAGCCTAAGGACCCCGGTTCGAGGCTCAGTTCCCCAGGTCCCACGTTAGCCAGATGCACAAGGGGGTGCACGCGTCTGGAGTTCGTTTGCAGAGGCTGGAAGCCCTGGCGCACCCATTCTCTCTCTCTCCCTCTATCTGTCTTTCTCTCTGTGTCTGTCGCTCTCAAATAAATAAATTAAAAAAAAAAAAGTGAAGGGATATATGAAAGTATCAACCTCAGCAGAGAAGCAGGAGAGACCCAGATCTTCTATAGACCACAGAATCAGGCAGAAGCAGATCCCACAGTGGTGATGTCTATGTGGTTGCCAGGCTTTGCCTGAGCTGCAGGAGAGGTCTGCTGAAGTGATTTTCCACTCACACCAGCCTCCTTGCAAAGCCAAGAAACCTAAAGGGAAAGACAGCAGGGACCAGATGAGCAGCTCCAGAAGATGAGGATCACGGGAAACAGTTATGCAGCTCCAGTACAACTTCAGACACCCTCCCCAGAACCCCTCCCACAACAACCAGCGCTGGCAACTTCTGGAGACCTGGGCAAGGGAGATCAGCTATGTAGCTATATAGCATCCAGCACAGACCCACCAACTCAGCCAGCTGAACCCACAGCACAGTAACGAGGGACCCAAACAAGCACTCAACTGCATAGCTGAGACGAAAGCCATCCCCAAAGGTAACAGGGCCTACTGACACCTGCCACAAAGCCTGGTGGATAGGCCTGCATTGGAAGTGTTAATTGCACCTTCCACATCAAGGCAGAATATGTGTTAGACTTGATTAATTGTTGGCTTTGCCATTCTTAAATAAGCTGTATTTTGGGGCTGTCCTTTGTTGCTTCCTGATTTATAGTGCCTTTCTCTCCTGTTTGTGGGGGCAGAGTCTCACTTGGCCCCAGGCTGTTATAGACCAGAAATATCAGCCTTCCAGTTGACAGGATTAAGGGTGTGAGGCAACACACACAGTTAAGACCTTTGACTTTGTTAGATGATCTGTTAGTTTTAATACCCATTTTTATATAAATACTCCATGCTGGTTTTGATTGAATGCATATATTTTAGAATTTGCCTGTATTTTGTTCCACCCAGCCTACTTTTAGAATACTTGCCTAACAGGCAAACCCAACACTTAGGATCACTTTTGCTATTGCTCTGGGAGTCATTTAAGAGCCACACTCAGCACCATAAGCCCCTACCCTGAAGTTATTTAATATCAGATTTACACATCTAAGAATACTTCAGGAATTAGAAAACCCAAGCATCAAATTAACCCAAGATGCAAGAATCTCTACATTATAATACCAGAAACACAAAAAATCAAGACAATGTAATTTCACCAAAAATTATAAATCCATCGGAAATGACCTCCAGTCAGACTAATTTAGATGAAATGCCTGAGAAAGATTTCAAAAGAATGATTATAACTATGTTCAAAGAAATCAAAAGAATGAAAGAGGAAAACAAACTCCTAAAGGAGAACACAGGAAGCAAACTTAATGAAATAAGGTCAATACAAGACATGAGTAAGGAAATAGAAATACTGAAGAAAAACCAATCAGAAATACTAGAAATGCAAAACACAGTAAGTCAAGGAAAATGCTCTGTGGAAAGTCTCACCAATAGAATGGATGAAGGAGAGAACAGGATATCTAAACTAGAAGACCAGGTGGCAGATCTAATACAGTCTAATAAAGAGAAAGATAAGCTAATAGAAAGGTATGAATGGGAATTTCAAATATTCGGGACACTATGGGAAGATCAAACATAAGAATTCAGGATATAGTATAAGGAGAAGAATTTAAGTCCAAAGGCATAATGGGTGTTTTCAACAAAATTATAGAAGAAAATTTACCCCAAATTGGGAGAAATGCCAATACAGCTACAGGAAGCCTTTAGAACACCAAACACATAAAACCAGGAAAGGACCTCTGCTCATCATATTATAATTAAACTACAAAACACACAAACCAAAGAAAATATATTCCAAGTGGTTACAGAGAAACAACAAGTCACTTAAAAAGGCAAGCCCATCAGGATAAGAGATGATTAGTCAACACAAACTTTAAAAGCCAGAAGGGTTTGATGTATTCCAAGTTCTGAAAGATAACAACTGTCAACCAAGAATACTTTATCCAGGGGCTGGAGAGATGGCTTAGTGTTTAAGGCATTTGCCTGCAAAGCCAAAGGACCTTGGCTCAATTTCCCAGGACCCACATAAGCCAGATGCACAAGGTGGTACATGTGTCTGGAGTTTGCAGTGGTTGAAGGCCCTAGCACACCTATTCTCTCTCTCTCTCCCTGTGTCTTTCTCTCAAATAAATAAGTAATAATAAAATATTTTTTAAAAAGAATACTTTATCCAGCAAAGGTATCTATCCAAATTGATGGAGAAGTAAGGACATTCCACAACAAAAAGAGGCTAAAGGAATATATGAGCACTAAGCCAGCTCTACAGAAAATACTTGAAAGGATCCTCCACGCTGAAGATAAAGGCAAGCACACACACAAGGAAATAGGAAAAAAATAAACCACACTCAAATAATACTTAATACAAGAGAGTAAAGGAAAACCAGGAAGCACTACAAAATAAGAAGAATGGTGAGAATATAAATAAATATAAATAAAAACATGGCTTTCAATAATATCTCTGAATATCAATAGCCTCAATGCCCCAACCAAAAGACACAGGTTTGAAGGCTAGATTAAAAGGCAGGGTACTTTTGTTTATTGCCCCCAAGAAACTCATAAATGGCAGACACTATCTTAGGGTGAAAGGATGGAAAAGGGTACTTCAAGCAAATAGGCCTAGAAAACAAGCAGGTGGTGCTACCCTAATATCTGACAGGATAGACTTCAAAGCAACACTAGTGAGGAAAGATAAAGAAAGTCACTTTATATTGATTAAAGGAACAATTTAACAGGAAGACATTACAATTCTATACATATATGCACCTAACATGGGTGCTCCCAATTTCATCAAACACTATTAGACTTAAGGTCACAGCTAACACCAAGCACAATTGTAGTGGGTGATTTCAATAACCCACTCTCATCATTTGATAGGTCATCCAGGAAAAAAATACTTAGAGAGACATTGGATTAAATGATGTCCTAGAACAAATGGACCTAACAGATATCTATAAAATATTCTACCCAAGTGCTGCAGAATGCACATTCTTCTCAGTAGCAAGTGGAACATTCTCTAAAATAGACCCTACATTAGGACATAAAGCATATCTTAACAAGTATAGGAAAATTGAAATAATTCCATGTACTCTCTCTGATGGAAACTAAAAGTGCACTACTGAATGATGAATGAGTCACTGAGGAAATAAAAAAATTCATAGAATCAGCTGGGCATGGTGATGCACGCCTTTAATCCAAGCACTTGGGAGGCAGAGGTAGGAGGATCACTCTGAGTTCAAGGCCACCCTGAGACTACATAGAGAATTCCAGGTCAGCCTGAGCTAAAGTGAGACCCTACCTCAGAAAAAAAAAATCATAGAATCAAATGATAATGATACCACATACCAAAACCTTTGGGACAAAATGAAGGCAGTCCTAAGAGGGAATTTCACAGCTTTAAAAGGTGCCTATATTAAGAAATTAGAAAAGTCACAAGTAAACAACTTAATACTTCACCTTAAGGCCTTGGAAAAAGTAGAACAAGGCAAACTAAAAATCAGTACATGGGAAGGAATAAAGATTAGGGCAGAAATTAACAAAATAAAAACAAATAAAAAACAAATTCAAAGAATCAATGAATAAAAAGTTGGTTCTTTGAAAGGATAAACAAGATTGATAAACCTTTAGCAAATCTGATTTTTTTTTTTAAAAAAAGAGAAGAAACACAAATTAATAAAATTAGAGATGAAAAAGGCACCTTTACAAGCTGGGCATGGTGGTGCACGCCTTTAATCCCAGCAGTCCAGAGGCAGAGGTAGGAGGATCACCATGAATTAAGAGGCCACCCTGAATTCCATTATATAGTCTAGACTAAAATGAAACCCTACCTCAAAAAGAAGTATAAAAATATTTAAAAATCGAAGTAAATTATAAAAATAAAAAACAATCTGGTATTGTCATTGTGGAGGTTCCTGAGACAGCTAAAAATACATTTACCATATGACCCAGCTATAGAACTCCTAGGCACATATCCTAAGGACTACCTTAGAGATACTTGCTCAACCATGTTTATTGCTACTTTATTCACACTAGTTAGGAAATGGAACCAGCCTAGATGCCCCTCATGTAATGAATGGATAATGAAGTGTGTTATTTTTATATAATGGAGTTCTACTCAGCAATAAAGAAAAATGAAATTATGAAATTTGCGGGAAATGGATGGATCTGGAAAGGATTATACTAAGTGAGGTAACCCAGGCCCAGAAAGCCAAATGTTGCATGCTATCTCTCCATATGTGGATCCTAGCTACAAATGTTTAGTCTTGTATGTGAGTTGGAGTAAAAATCAGTAACAGAAGCTAGCAAGCTAGACAAGGGCTATAAGGGAGGGAGGAGAGGGGAGGACTTAAGGGGATGGTATTGCATACATATATAGGTAGATGAACAGATTACTGGGAGTCCAATGGCCTAAGTGAGGTCAGGGGAAGACATTGAGTAAAAGAAGGGTGAGGGGAGGGGTAATCAAAAGTCAAGATGTTTTGAATAAGCCATATGGAAACCTACTTTTTTGGTAATGGCACTCCCAGAAGCCATTCATTATTACTAGAAAAATTTCAGTGTCAGGTATGGGATACATTTCAGTGAGTTGTTGGCCAGGGAGGTCCCTGATGCCACCCAAACATTACAGGCCATTGCCAAGGCTCTTGGTTTCCCACCAGAAATAGACGGTAAGACCCTATTGCTAAGGACTCCACATGCCTGGGCTAAAAGGTCATTGAGATATCAAGCTGGAGCTGAGCTGAAAAAGCTGCACTGTATGCAGCCATATGGAATACAGAAGTCATCAGTGGTGAAAACAGTGGTCACTAACGTCTGCTCTTCTGCTGCACATCTGCTCTTGTCTGACTAAATGCATATATTATGTTCACCAAATTGCCCTGTAAGAACTTTACTTAACGTTCATACCCATATATTAATGTTACTCTCACTTTTGGTTAGAGAAGCTTCTCTTTTCAGATGGTGGTGACCCCTGGGATGACACAAAGGACAACATACTGCTGAGAATATGTGACAGAGGAGTGTTCAGCATTGAAACATCTCTATCATACTTTTCAAGGCTCAGGGTCCATTATGGAAGAGGTGGCAGAAAGAATGTAAGAGCCAAAGGGAGGGAAGCACTACTTACAATGCAATTATTCAGACAGCAATTGGCCTCAGCATTCATGATCTCGCAGTGCCTAGCACTACCTTCACAAGACCCTCATAATAGGAGGAAAAGATGATGACATCAAAATAAAAGAGAGAGTAATGGAGAGAGGGAGGGGATATGATGGAGAGTGGATTTGTGAAGGGGAAAGTTGGGGAGGGAAGGAAATTATCATGGTTTATTGTCTGTAACTATGGAAGTTGTCAATAATGAAAGTTAAAAAACAAAAAAGGGCTGGAAAGATGGCTTAGTAGCTAAGCGCTTGCCTGTGAAGCCTCAGGACCCTGGTTAGAGGTTCAATTCCTCAGGACCCATGGTAGCCAGATACACAAGGGGGCACATGCATCTGGAGTTCGTTTGCAGTGGCTGGAGGCCTTGGCACACCCTTTCTCTGTCTGTCTATCTATCTATCTATCTATCTATCTATCTATCTATCTATCTATCTGCCTCTTTCTCTGTCTGTCACTCTCGAATAAATAATAAAAATAATAATAACAACAACAACAAAAGAAAAAAACAGGCCAGGGGTTGTGGTGCACATCTGTAATCCCAGTACTTGGGAGGAGGAAGAAGAGGGGTTAGGAGTTCAAGGTCAGACTCCTCCACATACCAAGGTCAGCCTGGGTTGCATGAGATCCTGCCTCAAACAAAATATCTAGTAAGTACATAAAAACATATTTAACTTCACTGATAACCAGACAATGCCATCAAAACCTCCCAGATTCAGACAGGTTGATAAACACTCAGGATTGGAAAGAAAAAGATTGCTGAATAATCATATAGATGTATAAATGAAAATGATAAATATACGATGAGAAATAAAAAATGAAAACAAAGCCTTTTGGCTATGTGTGGTGATGCAGGTCTTTAATCCCAGCACTTGGGAGGCAGAGGTAGGAGGATTGTAGTGAGTTCAAGGCCACTGTGAGACTACATAGTGAATTCCAGGTGAGCCTGAAGTATAGTGATAATATATCTCAAAACCCACCTCCCGCCCCCAAAAAAGATTATCTCTAAAACAAAATCTTTTCTTAGAAAATATGATAAAGTCAAAATACTACTGAAGTATAGTAAAAAGGAAAAAAAAAGGGATATATACAGGAGGGAGAAGGAAGACTGCCCAATAATAATATAAAAAAATATAAACATAAGTGGATAAATGTGGTGGCACATGCCTTTAATCCCAGCACAGGCAGGAGGATCATTGTGAGTTTGAGGCCAGCCTGGGACTACTGAGTGAATGCCATGTCAATCTGTGCTACAGTGAGACCCTACCTTGAATCCCCCTCCTGCCAAAAGAGACAGAGAGAGAGAGAGAGAGAGAGAGAGAGAGAGAAAGAATAAATGTAAGAAGGGCAATTAAAAAATAAAAATAAAGGACTGAAGATGGCTCAGTGGTTAAAGGCACTTGCTAGACCTGAAGATCTAGGTTTGATTCCCCAGTGCCCATGTAAAGCTAGGTGCAGAGTGGTGCCGGCAGCTGGAGTTCATTTGTAGTGGCAGGAGGCCCTGAAGTGCCCATACTCTTTCTCTCTCAAATAAATAAATTAAAACAAAATAAAAACATAAATGCCTTTAAAAATAAAAGAATGCTACTCTCACATTTGGTTAGAGAAGCTTCTCTTTTCAGACATCAGTGACCATGGGATGACTCAGAAGGCACCATGGTGTTGAGAGGAAGTGGCAGAGGAGTGCTCAGCACTGAAACATCTCGATCACTCCTTCTGTGGCTCAGGGCCCATTGCAGAAGAGGTGAAGAAAAGAATGTAAGAGCTAAAGGAAGGGTAGGACTCCTTACCATGTGCTCCTCCAGACACAAAATGGCCTGAATATCCATGACCTCACAGTGCCTGACACTACCTACACAAAACCATCATAATAGGAGGAAAAGATGATGACATCAAAATAAAAGAGACTGATTGAGAAGGGCAGGGAATATGATGGGGAATGGAACTGTGAAGGGGAAAGTGAGAGGGGAGGGGATTATCATGGTCTATTGTCATGGTCTATTATGGAAATTGTCAATAATTTAAAAATGAGATAAAAGTTTGGACATGATGGCCTTCATCTTTAATCCCACCACGTGAGGGGCACAGGTAGAGGGATTTCTATGAGTTCAAAGCCAACCTTGACTACATAGTGAATTCCAGGTCAGCCTGGGCTAGATCAAGACCCTACCTCCAAATAAATAAATAAATGAATAGTAAGATAAACTGAGTGTGTTGGTGCATGCCTTTAATCGCAGCACGGGAAGGCAGGTAGGATGATCGCTGAGAGTTTGAGGTCACCCTGAGACTACAGAGTGAATTCCAGGTCAGTCTGGGCTAGAGTGAGACCCTACCTTGAAACCCCCCCCAAAAATAATATAATATATATGTAATATATAATAATGATATAAAAATAATAATAAATAAACTAAGGTAAAAAGTACTTGTAGAAGTATAATAAAAAGAAATAAGGGGAACTATGAGAGGCAGAGAAAGGAAGGCAGTTTTGGAGCGGCTTCTTTCAGGGCTGCCTGAAATTGGAGTCAGATGGCTGTAGTGGGAGGTTCATTTCAACTTGTGGGCCCTGGTCGCCCCTATTTTCCATACTAGTGCTGAGCCTATACTCAACAAGTGTCCATGGCTACAAGAGGTGCCTCGCTTTAGTAGCTTGTCTTCTTTGTGTAGCTGGGGCCTCTGAGGACCACTCTTAGCTCTCCTGTCTGTTAGCTGGGCAGGTTCTCCCACCTTCCCGAGACTCTGCAGTTCATAGACTCGAGCGGTAATGCGTCTGGAGAGTGGCTCCCGAGACCACTGGACATGGGATAAGCCACCACGGCGCTGAGAGCTGTACTGCCGAGCTCTGTACCTGCCCCTTTAGACCCCACTCAGCCTTAGACCGCCCGCTGGAGGGCTGCGCTGTGGACGTGAGGCCTCCTGATCTTAGAGCTCTCCCTCTCTTCAGCAGTGAGTGACAGGATCTACCGCTGACTTCGGACTTGTTCTCGGGTGCAGCCACCTGGTACACTGTTCACCGCCCTAACTGAACCTCCTGCCTCTTCCACCGTGCAGTTAGCGGGGTCTGGCCCTCCTCCTCCCACGGCCTCTCACTGTGGGGCTGCGGGACGTTGACTTCAGCCCCCTGACTCGTGATTAGCCCCTGGTCTCAGGAACCCAGCTCGTTCAGGATGGCACCTGAACACAGCCCTCCAAGTCATGGGGAGTGACAAAACAGGCCTCTCCACTGCTGACCTGACCTACCTGAAGAGTCACCGAGTAAGTATGAGGCAAATACTCATGCCAAGGAAGATGATGGTACCAGTTCCCCAGCAGTCTGGACCCATCCTTTCCAGATACAGTGCTGTTTCTCCCCTCTGGAGGTAACCTCGTTCCTGTTAGAACCAGGCAGCTCAATATGACAGCCACTGAGCAGATGCAGCTGTTGAGTACTTGAAGTGTGGTTAGTAGAATTGAGATGCGCTATAAGCATAAGATTCACACTTTATTTTGAAGACATTGTGAAAAAGAAATGTTTCTCATTAATGTCTTTAAATGTTGATTACATATTGAATTAATGATATATTTTTTAAATACTTTATATTTATTTATTTACTTAAGAGAGAGAGAGAATGAGAATGGGTGTGCCAGGATCTTCTACCCACTGCTAAAGAGCTCTAGCTGCATACACCATCCATGTGCATCTGGCTTATGTCAGTTCTGGGGAATTGAACCTGGGTCCTTATGCTTCTCAGGCAAGCACTTTAACCACTAAGACATCTCTCTAGCCCCTGACTTAATGATATTTTGAATATATTAAATTGAATAAATCATATTCTTAATTTTAGCTGTTTTTCTTTTTTACTTAATTTAATGTGACTGCTAGAAAATTTTAAGTTACATGGACAGTTTGCTTCTGTGGCTCATGTTGATTCCACAAATATTTTCTAAAAGTAAATTAGGGCTGGCCATGGTGGTGCATGCTTTTAGTCCCAGCACTTGGGAGGCAGAGGTAGGAGGATTGCTGTGGGTTTGAGGCCACCCTGAGGCTACGTAGTGAATTCCAGGTAATTCTGGGATAGAGTGAGACCCTACCTCAAAAAACCAAACCAAGCCAGGCATGGTGGTGCATGCCTTTAATCTCAGCACTTGGGAGGCAGAGGTAGGAGGATCACTGTGAGTTCAAGGCCACCCTGAGACTACATAGTGAATTCCAGATCAGCCTGGACTAGAGTGAAACCCTACCTTGAAAAACCAAACCAAACCAATCCAAAAAAAGAAAAAAAAAAAAAACATTTGTGGGCTGGAGGGATTGCTTAGTGGTTAAGATGCTTGCCTGCAAAGCCAAAGGACCCAGGTTTGATTCCCCAGGACCCACGTTAACCAGATGCACAAGGGGGCACATGTGTCTGGAGTTCGTTTGCAGTGGCTGGAGGCCCTGGTGTGCCCATTCTCCCTCTCCCCCCCCCCCGTCTTTCTCTGTCAATAAAATAAAATAAAAATATTTAAA
Source organism: Jaculus jaculus (assembly GCF_020740685.1). Classification (NCBI taxonomy): domain Eukaryota; kingdom Metazoa; phylum Chordata; class Mammalia; order Rodentia; family Dipodidae; genus Jaculus; species Jaculus jaculus. The sequence goes on along the minus strand of NC_059108.1, from coordinate 84,339,312 downwards.
AACACATTTGTGTATGTGTATAAGGATATGTATGGTGTGTGTGTGTGTTTGGGTGTGTGATATGGCACTTGTGTAAAGGTTAGAGGACAATCTCAAGGTGTCTGTCCTCTTTTGCCTTTTTGAAATTTTATTTTATTTTTATTTATTTGGGGGGGGGTGATGGGCATGCCAGGGCCTCCAGCCACTGCAAATGAAGTACACATGTGCCACCTTGTGCATCTGGCTTGGGTCCTGGAGAATTGAACTGGGTCCTTTGGCTTTGCACGCAAGTGCCTTAACCACTGGGCAATCTCTTCTGCCCCTCTATTTACTTATTTATTTTATTCTGGGCATGACTTTATGAGAGAGAGAGGGAGATAGAGCAAGAGAGAGCGAATTGGTGTGCCAGGGCCTCAGTCATTGCAATCAAACTCTAGATGTGTGCCCCACCTGTGCACATGTGCAATCTTGCTTGCATCACCTTATGCACCTGGCTTACATGGGACCTGGAGAGTGGAACATGGGTCCTTAGGCTTAGCAGGTAATTGCCTTAACTGCTAAGCCATCTCTCTAGCCCTCTTAACTTTTTTTTTGATTTTCGAGGTAGGAAATCTCACAGTGATTCTCCTACCTCTGCCTCCTGAGTACTGGGATTAAAGGCATGTGCTTCTATGCCTGGCCCTCTTACCTTTTATATATATATTTGGGAGAAAGAGGGAGGAAGGGGGAGAGACAGGAAGAGGAAGATAGATAGAGAGGGAGAAAATGGGCATGCTAGGGTCTTCAGCCACTGCAAATGAACTCCAGACACATGTGCCACCTTGGGCATCTGGCTTTCACGGATACTGGAGAATCAAACCTGTGTAGTTAGGCTTCACAGGCAAGTGCCTTAACCACTAAGCCATTTCTCTAGTCCCCCTTTTATTCTGAGACCAGGTTGTCCTTGTTATTGCCATTGTGTGTGGGCCAATCTAGCTGATTCTACCTCCCAATGCTACAGGCACATTGGGGTTACAGACATGCATCACTATGTGTCTACCTTTATATGGGTGCTAGGCAACTGAACTTGGGCCAAGAGGCTTGCAAGACAGTACCTTGAACTGGTGGTCCATCTCCTTAGTCCACTGCCTTGCTCTTATTAGTGGATGGGAACATTTCAAATATCCATCAACAGGGAGTGAAGGTAACAGTATGTCTACAGTTAAATGTCATATAATTATTGAAAAGATGAGTAAATACTATCTGAACTAACTTGAAATCATATATGATATATTGAAAACATCAAGTAATTTGTTGGCATATCATTTTTCATAGGAGTTTCTTATGGTCCTTTGTATTTCTGTGCTGTCAGTTGTAATATTTCCCCTTTTGTTTCTAATTTATTTTTCTTCTCTCTTATACTCCCTTAGTTAATTCTTTTTTACAGAAGATAGTTTATTTAGCTGGGCATGGTGGTGTGCGTGCCATTAATCGCAGTGCTTGGCAGCACAGGTAGGAGGATCACCGTGAGTTCAAGGCCACCCTGTGACTCCATAGTGAATTCAGATCAGCCTGGGCTAGAGTGAGACCCCACCTCAAAAAAACAAAAACAAACAAACAAACAAGATATTTTATTTGTTAATTTGCAAGCAGAGAGAAAGAGAGAGGGCTGGGGAGTGAATGGGCAAGCCAGGGCCTCCAGCCACTGCAAATGAACTCCAGATGCCTGTGCCACTTTGTGCATCTGGCTTTCCATGGGCACTAGGGAATCAAACCCATGTCATTAGACTTTGCAGGCAAGCACCTTCACCGCTGAGCCATCTCCCCAGCCCCCACTCTTCTTTTTGTTTGAGATAGAGTTCACTCTAACCCAGGCTGACCTGGAACTTACTCTGCAGCTCCAGGCTGGCCTCAAGTTCACAGTGACTCTCCTACCTCAAGTGCAACACCATGCCAGATCCTCCTACATCTATCTCCCAAGTGCTGGGATTAAAGGAATGTGCCACCATGCCTGGCTCCAGGTTATTATTATTTTTTAAAATATTTTCTTTCTTCTCTGTCCATACTGAGGGTTTAGTGGTCCACTGACATGGTGCCTTGCTTCCTAACTTTCTTTTCTCATCTACTCCTCTCATTAAATGTATTCTTTCCTATACTCTCATGATTTTCTTTTCGAGTATTTAAGATTCTTCTAAGTACTTCTGTAGTGCTGGCTTGATGGTCAAGAACTGCCTCTGTGTTGTCTTAAAATGTCCTTATTTCAGGATGAGATGGCTTAGTGGTTAAGGTGCTTGCCTGCAAAGCCCATGTTCGACTCTTCTGATCCCACGTAACCATATGCACAAAGATGAGGCGAGTGCAAAGTCACACATGCCTGCTAGGTGGTGCAAGGGTCTAGAGTTGGATTGCAGTGGCTGAGGCCCTGGCGTGCCAATTCTCCCACTCTTTTCTCCCTCTCTCTAAAATAAAATAAATATTTAAAAAGTTCTTATTTCTCTGACAATGTTTTTTATTATGAAAATTTCTTACTGTGTTTCCATCATGTCCATCATGAAAATTTATGATCTTGGCCTTTCCTTCTTGCCTTTGTACAGGGCCTAAAGAGACACATTAGCTACTTTAACAGCCTTGAAGTGGACTCGGGGAATATCACCAATAGCAAACCAAATCCAGCACCCAGAACTTCATCGTTTTCCTCAGTGAAGTTCAAGCAGCAATCACTGGGCGTGAAAGCTGTGATCTTCTTGCCATTCTTGATGAGCTGGACAAGGACACACTTCTGGATAGCAGAAGTGGGCTGCTTAGCCTCGACACCTACTTTCTCCAGCATGATCCCCTTGGCATGGGAAGTGCCTCCGAAAGGGTTGGGCTTCAGGGCAGTGCCCAGGTAGGCCTTCTTGTACTGCTTGTCATGCCATTTTTGGTAGAGGTGGTGGCTGCCGAGCTTCCTGGAACTAAGCAGACCACGACACTTGCCCATCCTACTGGTGCCACAGCCTGCAGCGAAAGAGAGAACTCTGACAATTTTTTATTTTAATATTTCTATTTATTTACTTGGCAGGAGAGGGGGGGGAGAGAGAATGTGCCTTAACCATTAATCAATCTCTCTCTCTTGCCCTGGTATATGGAGATGTGGCCCCTGGCTGTCTGCTCCCACCATACCTTCCCCACCATGAAATGTAAGCTGGAAATAAAACCTTGCCTTCCTAAAGCTGCTTCTGGTGTTTTTTTTTTTTTTTTTTTTTTGGTAGGGTCTGACTGTAGCCCAGACTGATCTGGAACAAGCTCTGTAGTCCAGGGTTGGCTTTGAACTCACAGTCATCCTCTTACCTGTGCCTCCTGAGTGTATCACAATGCCTGGCTCTCTGTCAATTTTAAAAGATAGGGGCTGGAGAAATGGCTCAGCAGTTAGGCACTTACACGAAAAGCCCAAGGACCCTGGTTCAATTCCCCAGTACTCACATAAAGACAGATGCACAAGATGGTGCATGTGCCTGGAGTTGTTCATTGCAGTGGCTAGAGACCCTGGAGCACCCATTCTCTCTCTCTTTCCCTCCTCCTCCTGTCTCTCATAAGTAAATAAATAAATATTAAAAAGAAAAGATAGGTTTGCTATGAATAGCCATGTTGGTTGGAAGTTACTTGCTTTCAGTGATTGAAATATAACATCCATGCTTTCCCCACTGTTCTGCCTTTGAGAGGTTTGATGCTGCTTCAACGTACTGACCTTTGCAGGTGAGTTGCCTTTTCTTTATCCATTCACCCATTGTTGCCCCTTGGTTTGTTGTTGCTTTGAGACAGTCTAACTTTGTAGCTCAGGGTGGCCTGGAACTCACTCTGTATTTCAGGCTGGCCTCAACTCCATGGCAATCCTCTATCTTAGCTTCTCTAATGTTAGGTATGAGTATGCACCACCATGCTGGCCTTTGCCCATTGCAATGGTTAATCTCAAAGGTCAACTTGATTAGATCTATAATCACCTAGAATACAAATCCTGGGTGTGTCTGGGAGGGAGTTGTGAGATTAGATTAATTTATGGGAGAAGACCCACCATAACTTGGGTGATACTGTCCAGTAAACTGGGGTCCTAGACCGCATGAAAGAGCCTTCATCTTTTCTGCTTTGTGACTTGACTGCAGACTGAATGTTTCTGCCCTCATGCCATCCCTGCTATGATGGACTATATACCTCTTATTCCCTTGAACTGGAAGCCAGAATAAACCCTTTCTCTTTAAGTAGCTATTGTCAGGTAGTTTGTTACAGCAACAAGAAAAGTAACTAATATAAGACAGGTGTGGTATTGCACGCCTTTAATCCCAGCACTCAGGAGGCAGAAGTAGGAGGATCGCCATGAGTTCAAGGCCACCCTGAGACCTCACAGTGAAATGCAGGTCAGCCTGAGCTAGAGTGAAACCCTATTTTGAAAAAACAAACAAACAAATAAACAAAAAAGGAACTAATATAGCCATTATTATTATTGGACCGCGAGTGTGTAGTATGTATGGTATGGTTTGTGTACGTACAGTAAGCACTTGTATGCAGATGTATATGCCCTGTGCGTGTGCAGAGGCCAGAGAAGAGCGTCAGATCCTCCCCCACCACTCTTCCCCTTTATTTCCTAACCTTTATATCACTAACCTGGAACTGCCTTTTTAGGTCAAACTGGCTGACCAGTGAGCCCAGCAATTCTCTAGTTTTTGCCTCTACAGGATTGGGGTTACAGGAACATAGTGCCAATTCCCAACTTTTTATGTGGGTGCTTGGAGTTGAACTCATGCTGGTTCTGGCCCTCTGAGTCTCCCCCTAGTCCCTGTTGATTTTTTTAAGTAAATTAAAAAAAAAAAAAAGGTTTGGCTATTTATTTGCAAGGAGGTGGGGAGGGAGGGAGATAGTGGGCATACCTCTAGCCACTGCAAGCGAACTCCAGATGCATGCAGCACTCTGTGCTCTGGCTTTATGTGGGTATTGAAGAATTGAATCTGAGTTGTCTAGGTCATTGGGCTTTGCAGGCAAGTGCCTTAACCACGAAGCCATCTCCTTTATTATTATTATTTTTTTTAATTTTGAGACAGGGACTCACTCTAGTCCAGGCTGGCCCTTAACTCACAGTGATTCTCTTACTTCAGACTTTACTGCGACTAAAGGTGTGTACCACCACACTTGACTTTACTGAGTTTTTAAAACATATATTTATTTATTTGAAAGCAAGGAGAGAGAGAGAGAATGAGCACTCCAGGGCCTCCAGCTAGTGGCCCTGATGTGCCCATTCTCTCTCTCCTTGCAAATAAATAAAATAAAATAAAATAAAATATTTTTTTAAATCTGACTTTAAAAAAAATCTGTGTACTGTTTAGAAAATTGATTTCTTTTGAATCACTTGATTTCACTATGTTACACAGATGATGTATAGATAGGTGTTATATATAACTTTATTTTGTCATATATATATTTAAGTTTATTTATTTATTTTTCATATGTGTTTAGGCATTCCAGGGCCTCTTGCTGATGAAAACAAACAAGAGACACTTGTAGTGCTTTTTAAAAAACATTTCACTGGGCCAGAGAGATGGCTAAATGGTTAAGGCACTTGCCTGCAAAACCTAATGGCTTGGGTTCAATTCTCCAGTACCCACATAGAACCAGATGCACATTTTCTCCATGTCTCTTCTCTCTCTCTCTCTGCTTACAAATAAATAAATAAAAATATTAAGAATATTTTATTGATTTATATCCAAGGAGATGTGAGAGAGAAAGAGAGAGAGAGAGAATGGGTGCACTAGGTCCTCTAGCCACTGGAAATGAACTCCAGATGCATCCACCACTTTGAGCATCTGGTTTTATGTAGGGAACTAGAGATTTGAACCCAAGTCGTTAGGAATTGCAGAGAAGTGCATTAACCACTGAGCAATCTCTCTTGCCCCACTTGCAGCCCTTATGTCTAGCTTACATAGATGGCCTGGGAATTGAACCTGGGCTAGCAGGCTTTGCAAGCAAGCACTTTTAACCACTGAGCCATTTCCCTTGTCTTACATTTTTCAAAGAGTTTTTTGAAACTGCTAAATAGGAATAGGTAGGATAATTGATTGAATATGTTTTGTTCAAAACAGTACAGGTAATGCCTACTAACACCTATGTAATCCTTCCCCCGCCCCACCCCAAGGTAGGATTTAACTTTAGCCCAGACTGACCTGTAATTCATTATGTCTCAGGGTGGCCTCAAACTCAGTGTGATCCTCCTACCTCAGCCTGCCAAGAACTGGGATTAAAGGCGTGTGCCATCATGCCTGGCACACCTATGCAGTCTTAATTAGACTTACTGTTAGTGTTTTTAATGGCAATTCTAAATAGTTGGTGACATTTTATTTCTGAAGTTGAGAAATATATATAGTTTGCTTGTTTTTTTTTTTTTGCTTTTTTGAGGTAGGGTTTTGCTCTAGCCCAGCCTGACCTGGAATTTACTATGTGGTCTTAGAGTGGCCTCAAGCACAATGATCCTTCCTATCTCTGCCTCTGGAGTGCTGGGATTAAAGGTGTGCACCTTCACACCCAGCTTTTTTTTTTTTTTTTTTTTTTTTTTTTTGAGACATATAGCTGTGGCTGGCCTGGAACTCAGTATGTATGTAGTTCAGGCTAACCTCAAACTCATGATCCTCCTGTCTCAGCCTCTCAAGTGCAAGGATTACAGGAGTGCTCCATCAATATGCATATATATATACATATATGCATACATATATATGTATATATATATATATATATATATATATATATATATATATATACATACACATACATAAATATATAAATACACACACACAAACGTGTTTTTGTTTTCCTCCTTCAGAATTAGTTACAAAGACAAAGAAAACTCTATCACTGCAGCAGTAACCTTCTCATTGCTGAGATAAAAACATGAACAGAGAGCCTGGCTTGCTGGCGCACGCCTTTAATCCCAGTACTCAGGAGGCAGTGGTAGGAGGATCACTGTGATTTCAAGGTCAGCCTGGGACTACAGAGAAAGTTCCAGATCAGTCTGGGCTAGAGTAAGACCCTATATTGAAAAAAACAAACAAAACATGTGGCCAGAAGCAGCTTTTGGAAAGAAAGGGTTTGTTTCTAGCTTACATTTCATGGTGGGAAATGCATGGTGGGAACAAAATGGTGTGTGTCACATCTCAACATATTAGTAGGAGGAAGGAGAGAGAGAGAGCTCAGTGGCACTGGCAAGCCGGGCTAGACTATGAAATCCCCAGGCCAGCCCTCAGTGACACACTCCCTCCAGCAAGACGCTTGAGGCTATGGGGGACATTTGGGTTCAAACTGCCACAACTACCTTCAAAAATACCCACTCATCTGTTGTTTCACACACAGAATTAGAGTCAACCTCATGGTATCTGTTCATTGTAACTCTGTCTCTTTTGGATTGTAGCAAGAGGGGACGAGAAGGAGAAACAAAATCTTTCTTATACAAGGTGTCTTTCCCTCTTTTTTTTTTTTTTTTGTTCTTTTTTTAAAGCTTCCATTCTTTTTTTTTCTTAATTATTTTTGTTTTTAATTTTTATTTATTTGAGAGCAACAGGCAGAAGAGAAAGAGGCAGATAGAGAGAAAATGAGCATGCCAGGGCCTCCAGCCACTACAAACTAACTCCAGATGCATGTGCCATCTTGTGCATCTGGCTTACCTGGGTCCTGGGGAATTGAGCCTCGAACTGGGGGTTCACAGGCTTCACAGGCAAGGACTCAACCGCTAAGCCATCTCTCCAGCCCCCTTTCTTGTTTTTCAAAATTATTTTATTTGGGATGGAGAGGTGGCTTAGCGGTTAAGGCATTCGCCTGTGAAGCCAAAGGACGTAGGTTTGATTCCCCAGGACCCACATAAGCCAGGTGCACAAGGTGGCACATGCCTCTGGAGTTCATTTGCACTGGCTGGAAGCTCTGGAGTGCCATTCTCTCTCTCTACTGCTTTCTCTCTCTCAAATTAAATAAATAAATTAAATATTTTAAAAACATTTTATTTATTTATGAGAAAGAGAGAGAGAGAGAGAGAGAATGGGTGCTCCAGGGCCTCTAGCCACTGCAAGAAAATTCCAGACACACGTGCCATCTTGTACATCTGGCATTACGTGGGTGCTAGGGAATCAAACTCTGGTCCTTAGGCTTTGTAGGCAAGTGCCTTAATGGCTAAGCTATCTCACCACCCCTTCCCTCTTTTTTTGATGAGTCCTTGCTGCTCGGAAGTATTAATCCTATGCATCAGGGCAGGGTGAATTCAGTCTTCTTTTTCTTCTCATCTAGTAGAGTAAGTTCAGTCTTGTAGGTTATTCTGGTGAACTGTATAATCTGGATTTTGATGTATTTCCCATCAGCTGTCTTAACAATTGACAATTTATTGCACCCTTGTTCAAATAAGAAGGATTGGAGCCGGGTGTGGTAGTGCACACCTTTAATCCCAGCACTGGGGAGGCAGAGGTAGAAGGATCGCTGTGAGTTCAAGGCCACCCTGAGACTACATAGTGAATTCCAGGTCAGCCTGGGCTAGAGTGAGACCCTACCTCGAAAAACCAAAAAAAAAAAAAAAAGGAAAAGGATTGGTAATTAGAATTTATGATGACTACTAACCTAATTTTCCATCACCATACTTGACTTTGGTCTAAGAGTTGTAGCCCATACAAAGCAATTGGTGACCCTGTCAAGGTGAATGGCCTTTAACTCCAGAGTGATTGCCAATAAACTCTTAATAACCGTGACTTCCCCACTGCTGGCTGCGTTGGCGTGGATCTTTCTGAATCTACTTGGGTTTGATGGATGCAGCGTACATGATGGGAAGCCCGTTCTAGGGGCTTTCCTCTTTTATCTATAGCTTCATCAGGGCCCTGAAGATGGGGGTAATGAAGTCATTTTTCTTCCATGTGGTCTCCCATAATGAAATATGGTAAAAATTTGTCTTCTCTTGAGCATGCCAGTTTATCCTTGTCAGATCTACAGTCTTTTCTTGACTGAACCAATTTGTTACCTAAAAAAATGATGGCCTGTATTTGCCTTGCCCTTTTGATCTCAGGAGCTCTCCATTGGCTAAGAGTTGCTGTAAGAGCCAGGGGTGGCGATGCATGCCTTTAATCCCAGCACTGGTGAGGCAGGGGTAAGAGAATCACTGCAAGTTCCAGGCCAGTTTGGGGCTACAGAGTGAGTTCCAGGTCAGCCTGGCTAGAGGGAGACCCGACCATAAAATAAATAAATGAATAAATAAATAAATAAGCAAAACAAAACAAAAGTTACTGTATATTTAGTAGAAGATTGGCTCTTTCCTTAACTAAGGCATTTTAGTGAATTTGAGAGATAAATAAATGTGTCTCATTAGCAACCTTCTGGAATATTTCAAATGGTCTCATTCTTTAAGCACATTGACCAAAACTCCAGGCAAACTGTTAGGAGAAACCAAAACTGGTTTTCTTCTACACTCCAAGAGAGACGGATGCCTTAGTCATTAGTAGAAATGGGCATGGGATGGTTTGGACTCCCCTCATTTAAGTGAATCATCATTTATGAATCTGTGGAATCTGGAGTCAAGCTCAGTGCTTCTGGCTTATCTGAAGCAAGAGCCCATTAACACGCATTCTAAAATTCTATATCATGGATAATCCTAGGTTTAATATCTAAAGCTAGCAGGAGCAAGAAGAGAAGATCTTACCTGCTGGCGTCCAGCCCTGCCACAGCTATATATATTTGGAAGGCAGCTGTGCTTGTCACTATATCATCAATCCTGACAGACACACTTTTTTTTTAAATTTAAAATATAGTTACTAGCTGCTCATTGCTATGTGTGAAATTTTAGACCGGAAAACATTTTGCTTTCCTTTTTCTTTTTTAAATTTTAATTTTTTTATTAACAACTTCCATGATTGTAAACAATATCCCATGGTAATGCCCTCCCTCCCCCCACTTTCCCCTTCGAAACTCCATTCTCCATCATATCCCCTCCCCATCTCAATCAGTCTCTCTCTTATTTTGATGTCATGAGCTTTTCCTCCTATTATAATGGTCTTGTGTAGGTAGTGTCAGGCACTGTGAGGTCATGGATATCTAGGCCATTTTGCAGACACACATTTTTACATATTTTCCTTACTGGGTTTTGCTTGGGAGTACTTGAAATATTACAAACTGAATTTACATTTGTTTCTGTGTTTGAACATATTAATCACATAAATAAAACTGTACTAAGGGCTGGAGAGATGGCTCAGCCATTAAGGTGCTTGCCTGCAAAACTTAAGGACCCTGGTTCAATTCCCCAGTACCCATGACAAGCCAGATGCACAAGGTGGCACATGTATCTGGAGTTCATAGTGACTAGAGGCCCTGGTGTGCCCATTCTGTCTCTCTCTGCTTCTCTCTCTCTCTCTCACTGTCTCTCAAATAGCTAAATGAAATATTAAAAATGTATTTTTGGGGCTGGAGAGATGGCTTAGCGGTTAAGCATTTGCCTGTGAAGCCTAAGGACCCCGGTTCAAGGCTCCATTCCCCAGGACCCACGTTAGCCAGATGCACAAGGGGGTGCATGAGTCTGGAGTTCGTTTGCAGTGGCTGGAAGCCCTGGCGCGCCCATTCTCTCTCTCTATCTGCCTCTTCCTCTGTCTGTCACTTTCAAATAAGTAAATAAAAATAAACAAAAAAAATTAAAAAAAATGTATTTTTGTGCAAGGCATGGTGAAGCATGCTTTTAATTCTAGCACTTGGGAGGCTGAGGTAGGAGGGTCACTGTGAGTTTGAGGCCAGCCTGAACTACAGAGAAAATTCCAGATCAGCCTGGGCTAGAGTGAGACCCTACCTTGAAAAAACAAAACAAAACAGAAAAAGAATATATTTATGTTAGAAATCTTTTAGGGCAGAGGTCAGCAGCACAATTCAGATGAGCTCGGGGACGTTCAGGGTGGTGTGGCTATAGACAAGTTGCCCAATTCAAATTAGCTTAAGCCTAAAAAAGAACTGACTGGAGAAATCCATGAGGGGAGCTGGGCCCAGCGCTTCTCTTCTGTTTGCTCCTTCATGTGTCAGTCACATTCTTTCCTAGTTCAGGAAATTGCCTTGTGTGCTCTGTGTAAATGGGAGCAAGGTCGCAGAGTTCTGAGCTCAGATCATTCCATCACAGCCACCCTGTAGGACAAAGACATTTGACATTTGCAGTACCAAGAGGCAATGGCACACCCATTCATTTCCTCTCTCTTTCTTAAATAAATAAACATATCAAAAAAGAAAATTTGATGCATTTGCTTGAAGTCACAGAGCTAGTCTCTCTGATTCCAGGTCCATGCACTTTACCTTATGTGCCTTTTTATGCTATGCTAACTTTTGCCATATCGGGCATCTTCTGTCTTGCTATTATTCACAAATGACCAGAGTTAGAAGGAACTAGAAGAGTACATGTTTTTTATGTCTATTTTGAGGTAAGCCCAACAGACTGGCCTTTATTATTATTATTGTTATTGTTATTTATTTATTTATTTATTTTGGTTTTTCGAGGTAGGGTCTCACTCTGGCCCAGACTGACCTGGAATTCACTATGGAGTCTCAGGGTAGCCTTGAACTCACGGCAATCCTCCTACCTCTGCCTCCTGAGTGCTGGCATAAAAGGCGTGCGCCACCATGCCCGGCTTTTATTATTATTATCGATTGATTTATTTGAGAGAAGGAAAGAGGCAGAGTGAGAGGGAGAGAGAGAGAAAGAGAGAGAATGGGCACTCCAGGGCTTCCAGCCACTGCATATAAATTCCAGATGCATGCGTCACCTTGTGCATCTGGCTTACGTGGGTACTGGGGAATTGAATTGAGGTCCTTTAGCTTTGTAGGCAAGCACCTTAACTGCTAAACCATCTCTCTAGTCCCTCCCCCCTTTTTTCCCCAGGTAGGGTCTCATGCTAACTCAAGCTGACCTGGAATTCACTATGTATTTTCAGAGTGGCCTCAAACTCTCGGCAACCCTTCTACCTCTGCCTCCCGAGTGCTGGAATTAAAGGCATGTGCCACCACACCTGGCTTGGACTTTTTTCTTTTATTTTTTTTTAAACATTTTTATTTATTTACTTGAGAGAGACAGAGAGAACCTGGATGTGGTAGCACATGCCTTTAATCCCAGCACTCAAGAGGCAAAGGCAGGAGGATTGCTGAGAGTTTGAAGCCACTCTGAGAATACACAGTGAATTCCAGGTCAGCCTGACTTAGTGAGACCCTACTAAAAAGAGAGAGAGAGTCAGAAAGGGGGTGGGGGGGGGGGAAGAGAGAGAGAGAGAAAGAGAGAATGCTGGGCCAGGGCCTGCTGTCATTGTAATCAAACTCCAGAAGCATATGCCACCTTGTGTGCAAGTGGGACATTGCACTTGTGTCACCTTGTGTGTCTGGCTTATGTAGGATCTGGAGAGTTGAACATGGAACCATAGGCTTCACAGGCAAGCACCTTAATGGCTAAGTCATCCCTCCAGCCCGTACATGACTTTTTAAATTTTTTTCTATTTTTTAAAATACCTTTTATGTATCTGAGATAGAGATAGAGAGAGAATGGGTACGAACTCCAAATGCATGTGCCACCTTGTACATCTGGTTTATGTGGGTCCTGGAGAATCGAACCAGGATCCTTTTGCTTTGCAGGCAAATGCCTTAACTGTTAAGCCATCCCTCCAGCCCCTGTACATGACTTTTTAGCCTGACCTTTGGGAAATTGGCCAACTTACATGTTTGCAGCACTGAGGTGCGTTTTTATGCTCCAATCTATGAGTGAGATTCATGAGCCAGAGTTCATGCATGTGGAGCCGGCAGTGACTGTTGAGGTAAAAACGAAGGCCAAGCTTCTTGATAGGAATGGGGCTACACAAGCACATGCCAGGAGGACCAGGACACACCGATGCATGCGTTTAGTCAAGTGTTGCAAATAAACATTTCAAAAACTCCATAGCTGAGTGTGGTGGCATACACTAAGCACTCGAGGGACAGAGGTAGGAGGATTGCCATGAATTTGGAACCAGCTTGGATCTACAGAGTGAGTTTCAGGTCAGTCTGGGCTAGAAGTGAGATCCTACCTCAAACACATTAAAACAAAACAAAGCCCCCACAACTTGCTAGGCATAGTGATGCAGACCTGTGGTCCAGTTGCTTAGGAAGCTGAGGGCCGGGGCTGTAGCTCAATGGTAGAGCACTTACCTAGCATGCACAAGGTCCTGGGTTCAATCTCTGTTGCTGAAAACAAGTAACTCTTGAAATAGTATTGTCTTTATTCTCTTACTTTGTATTGTTTAGCTCATTTACTATTAATTGCCATTAGCTGTTAAAGACTGTAAATGTATAACATGACAAATAAAAGTGAGATATGTTAACTTTGATATATATGCTACATAATGGGCTAAGAAAGAAAGAAGAGATTGTTAGTCTATTGAGATAGCTCAGCAGTTAAAGCTACTTGCTTACAAAGCCTGCTGGCCCAGGTTCATTTCCCCAGTACCCACATAAAGCCAGACACAAAGTGGCACATGCATCTGGAGTTTATTTGCAATGGCAGGAGGCCCTGGTATGCTCATTCTCTCCTTCTTCTCTTTCTTATACATAAATTTTATACATAAAATTCCTTTTTTTGGTTTTTCGAGGTAGGGTTTCACTCTAGCCCAGGCTGACCTGGACTTCACTATGAAGTATCAGGGTGGCCTCGAACTCACGGGGATCCTCCTACCTCTGCCTCCCGAGTGCTGGGATTAAAGGCATGTGTTGTTATGCGCAGTTCTCGGCATCCCCTTATAATCACAGCACCTGGAAGGCTGAGGCAGAAGGATCACAAGTTCACAGAGTTCAAAGCCAGCCTGCCTACAAAAACAAAAAAAACAACACCAAAGTCTTTCTGTACTTCTGCCCTCTTTCCACTCCCTTCCAGTCTTAAGGCCGTGGGCATGCTCGCTGCAAGCTCCCTCCATTCCTCACGCTGGCCTGGGCATGTTAGTTGTGCCACTGCTTTAGATCTTGTCCTCTTGTTAGCTCTAGGTATGATCCAGTAGGTCTGAGTTGGGTCCTAGAGATCAGCATTTCAGTAGGCATCTTGTAATATAAGACTAAAAAATAATAATAATCTAGCTCTTTATTTATTATGAGAGTGAGAGAGAGAGAGAAAATGGGCATGGCAGGGTCTCTAGCCACTGCAAATGAACTCTAGACTCACGAACCACCTTGTGCATCTGGCTTTTTACATAGGTACTGGGAAACTGAACCCAGGTCCTTAGGCTTTGCAGGTAAGTGTCTTAACCTCTGAGCCACCTCTCCAGCCCCTAATCTAGCTATTTAAATAGCATCCTGTTGAAGGGGGGTAGAGTTAGGGTGACTGGACCCCTGAAGGTATAAAAAGGACAGGAGTTTTTCTTATCTCTTGCTTAGTTCCAAAGAACAGTTTTTTCCACAAACACTCAGGACCCCTCCTGGAGGGAGGTCTGTCATAGGATTTAAACATTGTGGTCGGTCAAGTTAAGATAATCTCTTCCTGAGACTGCTCCTAGTCCTAACCAACCAGCTGGCCCTCTGGCTCCCCTGGATCAAAAAAGATGTCCCACCACCCTAAGGTTATAAACCTTTACAAGGGGAGGATAGGCTCTCCTTCTCTGGTTACCTGGGAACTTCTAGCTGTGGGTGAGCTTTTCCCTTAGCTGGGCCTGAGTTGGCTCTGCCTAGGCCTTAACAGGGCCCCTAGCCCTTACTCTCTGCACGGGTTCTTTATCCTCTCCAGCTCCCCAATTGGCAGGAGTTTCTTAAACTTTATTTTCTCTCTCTCTCTCTTTTTAATGCTTTTCCCCCTAGATCCCCATCTGGTCATATGGACATGAGCTACATGTGGCCCACATGGGCTTTTGGGCTCCATGGGGTGTACTCCCCACTTGTTTCCCCTTACCTCTTAGTTTTCCCCTTTCCCCACTCCTTGGTAAAATCTGAATAAAATGTGGTATTTTAAAAATCATTCTCTCAAATCTGGAATTGCCAATTTTTTGGTTAGTTACAGATATAAACTCAGGGCTTGGGGTTCTAGGAAATACCTCAGAACCCCAATTTTCCCATTATACTGTGGGCTGGAGAGATGGCTCAACTGTTAAAGGCACTAGCTTGCAAACCCTAAGGGCCCAGGTTTGATTCCCAGTACCCGTGTAAAGACAGATATGCAAAATGGTGCATGCATTTGGAGTTTGTTTGCAGTGGCAGGAGGCCCATACTCTCTCTCTCAAGTAAATAAATAAAATATTTTAAATAGCATCTCACCTTAGGGGGCAGATTAAGGAAGTCTGTTGCAAATCTGAAGCCAGCTTTATCTACTTAGCAAGTTCCCACAAGACCAGCCAGGGCTGTATTGGGAGACCCTATCTCAAACAAAACAAAACAAAACAACCCTCAAGACACCCTGAAATTCCACAGTGAGCTCCAGGCCAGCCTGGGCTAGAGCCAGATCCTATCTTGAAAAACAAGACAAGACAAAAACAAACAAACAAACAAAACAAATACTCAAAACAAACAAAAATACAAAACCAAGACCAAAATAAGCAAACCAAATCTCCAAAATCCAAAAAGCTAGCATTGTACATCCAAGCAGCTCTTGCTGTACTGGGCTATATGTTACTGTCTACCAAAGAATTTGCCCCAGAATCCAGGACAATATTGTCCATATGGGTAAAATTAAGTTACCACCTATTTTTTATTACATTATGTGAAAACAGCTAGATCAGTTCTCACTAAATTCAAGGAGAATGTTTAGGGTTGGTGGACTTAAAATGAACAGTAAAGAGAACTTATTTTGGGATTGCCTGAGGAGGAGTGGGTGTTTTTTGTTTTTTTGAGGTAGGGTCTCACTCTAGCCCAGGCTGACCTGGAATTCACCATAGAGTCTCAGGGTGGCCTAGAACTCATGGCAATCAATCCTCCTATCTCTGCCTCCCGAGAGCTGGGATTAAAGGTGTGTGCCACCACGCCTGGCTGTGTTTTTTTTTTTTTTTTACACATAACTTTATGTAGTTCCCACCATGTTTAACATTTTGCAAAACTATGGTGCAGTATCACAACCAGGACATTGATACAGTGCAAATTTCGAACAGTTCCATTACTACAAAGATATTTTGTTCTTTTTTAAATTTTAAAAAATATTTATAGGCTGGAGAGATGGCTTAGCTGTTAAAGGACCTTGGTCTGATTCCCCAGGACCCATGTAAGCCAGATGCACAAGGGTGTGCATGCATCTTTACTTTTCAGTGGCTGGAGGCCCTAGTGTGCCCATTCTCTCTCTCTCTGATTGTGTTTTTAAGCAAAGCAGCTCTCTTGCAGAGCCCTGTCAAGTGCTGATTTCTGATGACACCATATCTCCCACTAATAAGCTAGGCTAGGGGTGGAAGCCCAGGAATTTATTGATTTAATGATGTGAACAGTACAGAGGAGGCCAGTTACCTGATAACAAAATCCTTATACAAGCGTATGTAGGGAGTAGTTAGGTGTGGTGGCACAGGCCTATATTATTGATACAGGGAAAAGAAATCATGAGTTTTGGCCAGTCTAAGCAATACAGTGAGAACCTGTCTCAACAACAACAAAAATATGAAGGCTGGAGAGATGGCTCAGTTGCAAAGCCTAAGGATCTGGGTTAGATTCCTCAGTACTCACGTAATGCCAGATGTATAAAGTGGTGCATGTATCTGGAGCTTGTTTGCAGTGGCTAGAGGCCCTGGTGTGCCCATCTCCCCCCGTCTCTCCTTGCAAGGAAATAAATGAATAAAATTAAAAAAAAATATGGGCATAAGTATGAACAGGGAATCTCATCCCTTCTTTGCTAGTTGTCAGAGAAGATTGGACCAGGAGCTGGTTTCCTTGTGTGCTGATTTCCTTGGTTGTGTAATTATGATGATACTGATGGTTTTTCATAAAGCTGGAGTAAGGACTCATGAATAAAAGCCTATGTTAATCACTGGAAAACTTTGTTGAGTTATTTTTCAAACATAAGCTTTTCTTGGGCATAGTGGCATACAATTCAAAACACTAGAGAGACTGAAGCAGAAGGATTGCCTTGAGTTCAAGGTCAGTTTGCGCTACATAGTAAGTTCTAGGTAGAGGGAGAAATGGTCTAAAAAACTAAAGATAAGTTCTAAGGGTGGCCTCGAACTCACAGTGATCCTTCTACCTCTGCCTCCTGAGTGCTGGGATTAAAGGCATGGGCCATCGTGCCTGGCTTAAAGATATTTTCTTTTTTGTATGTTCAAAGCGTAAAATAAGCTAAAACTTATGGCAAGATCTTGGACATGGCTTAGTAAGGCATTGCCATGTGGTGTATTGTTTTTTTTCCTTTACTGTTTATTTACATGACAGTGTCCAAGCATGGTGTCAATTTAAAATCACAGATAGGACCGGAGAGATGGATCAGAGGTTAAGGCACTTGCCTGCAAAGGCTAAGGTCCCAGGTTTGATTCCTTAGTACCCTTATAAAGTCAGATGCTCAAAGTGGCACATGTATCTGGAGTTCTTTTGCAGTGACCAGGGACTCTGGTGTGTGCCCACACACTCTCTCTCTGCTTGCAAATAAATATATATATATTTTTGAGGTAGGGTCTCACTCTAGCCCAGGTTGACCTGGAATTCACCATGTAGTCTCAGGGTGGCCTCAAACTCACGACGCTCCTTCTACCTCTGCTTCCCAAGTGCTGGGATTAAAGGCGTGTGCCACTACACCTGGCCATAAATAAAATATTCTTAAAAGAGGTTTTTATTACTATTTATTTGAGAGCGAGAAAAAATGGGTGTACGAGGGCCTCTAGCCACTGCAAATAAACTTCAGACTCATGAACCACTTTGTGCATATAGCTTTACTTGGGTCCTGGGAATTGAACCTGGGTCCTTTAGCTTTGCAGGCAGGTGCCTTAACTGCTAGGGCATTTCCCCACCCCATAAAATATTTTAAAATCACATATAATTAGGTTTAAAAATCTAAAACTACAATGAGAACAACTTGAAAAAAGGATAAGCATGTTTTCAAAATGAAAAATAGTACCAGGTATGGTGGCTCACACCTTTAGTCCCAGCACTTGGGAGGCAGAGGTAGGAGAATCACTGTGAATTCCATGCCACCCTGAGACTACATAGTGAATTCCAGGTCAGCCTGGGCTGGAGTGAGACCCTACCTCATTAAAACAAAACAAAACAGAAAAAAAGAAAAGAAGAAAGAAAAAAAGAAAACTAGGTTTTTAGAGATAAAATGAGAGAGACATACACTTGGCAACTAACTGTAGACTTGACACAGCCGTCTATATCCTTTTGGTTATTAATTTGCTAGAAGCCCTCAAACCATGAATATAGATGAAAATCTATGAAAAATTGACATGTGTACTTAAATTGAGGCAATATATCACCACAGCTAAGATATGGTGCAATATCACGAGTTTAAATATTTAACATAATTCTATGCCATATAATTACATGTGTGGCATTATCTTAATGGGAGCTGATTAATGAGAGTGATATAAAGAAGTGGTGAATATGAGCTTTCCAGACACTGATGTTCCGCACGCCCTCTGAAAAGTCATTTTTCTTAAAGCCCGATTCCTTAAAGATGGTAGAAATGTCAATTGTTTTTTCAGTTTCCAGTTCAAGAAGCATTTATTCATAATCCCCAGAGAGCTCTTCCCTAACAGACTACAATAAAACTTAGAATTAATGGTGGTGACATTTTAGATCTAAATTACTGCCTTCATGCTTTAGATAATTACCTGCTATCCTTATGCAAAGGACTGGCAATTTTTTCACTTCATTTCTTTCTGTTTTTTCCTGTTTCATTTCTTATCTGTCATCTCCATTGCCTCCCTAGTTCCTTGCTCCTTACCACTCCGTTCAGGAGGCTGAATTTCTAAAATTTCCCCTTCAAATTCTTTTGCTTTTTTTTTTTTTTTTTGAAGCAGGGGGTTATTCTGGTTTTCTTTCTTTCTTTCTTTTTTTTTTTTTTTTTAAAGTAGGGAGTCTCACTCTAGCTCAGGCTAACCTAGAACTCACTCTGTAGCCCAGGCTGGCCTTGAACTCCCCGCCATGCTCCTATTTAACCCGCCCAGGGCTGGGATTAAAGGTGTGGCCACCACGCCCAGCTTCTTTTACTTGTTAAGAGTAGTTTTATGATGGTTCATTTAAAATAACTTTTTAGTGAATTTGCAAAGGCCACCTCTAGCTATCCACTTCTTTTTTCTTTCTTTCTTTTCTTTCTTTCTTTCTTTCTTTTTTTTTTTTTTTTTAGGTAGGGTCTCACTCTAGCTCACACTGACCTGGAATTCACTATGTAGTCTTAGGGTGGCCTCGAACTCATGGCGATCCTCCTACCTCTGCCTCCCGAGTGCTGGGATTAAAGGTGTGGCCACCACACTCAGCTTCTTTCCTTACTTTGTCACTAAATGGCAGCCACACACTGATCCGTTATGGTGCTTATGCTTCCTCACCTTTTTCTTTCCTTTTTTTCCTCAAAAGTGACTTGATATTTTTAATCCTCCCTAGCTGGTTCCTTGTCTATGAACCTCTTTGTTCTTGCTACCCTGCCCACTCCACTCACAAGGCTCTGTCTGGCTCTGCCTCTGCCTCTGCCTCTTTTATTAAGGCCACTTCCTCCAAGGCCACTGCATTAGTCACGGTTCTCTAGAGGAACAGAACCAATAGAATAAATTCTAGTAAAAAGTTAATTTATTGGATTAATTTACGGCAGTCTTATAATAGCAGTCTGTAGCCTTGAGAGTCAGAGCCTGGTAGCTGCTCAGTCCATGTTGCTGGATGCCTCAGCAGTCCCAACGCAGCACTGAAGGCCTGGAGCCTTTCTAAGAGCCGCTGGTCCTCAGCCCCCGCTGGAAGGTTGAGGACACTTGGTTCCAGTGCTGATGAAGGATTGGCGAACAGGAACGATGCAGGGCAGGTGAAGGCACCATAAGCAGCACTGGCAGCCAGGCCGGGGAAAGGGGCTCCTTTCTGCCAGAGCGTCCTTATACAAAGCCCTGCTCTGCGCAGGATACCCACTCTGGGGAAGGGCTCAATCTGGAGGAAGGAATTCCTCCTTCGGTAATCCTAGCTGAAAGTAGCCTCAAAGACCTGTCCAAGAGGAGTGTCCGTGAAGTCCTAAACAGGTCAAGTGGACAACAGAACGTAACCATCACAGCCACTACATGCAACCCAGGCCTCATGCATGCCGGGCAAGCTGAGATATGCTCCCAGCATATTATTGTTCTTCATAAAGTAAGACAGAATACTGACAAAGAAAAACCTTGAGCAAGACCTTGAAAACCTTGGGCAGACTCAGGGAAGTCTGGTTCCCTAGGTCTGTCAGGCCCAAAGGCTCCTATCCTCCAGGGCTGTGAGTGAACAGCAGCAGCGGATAGAGAGGTGGTTTCAGTCATAGGAAGTGACAGTACAAAGAATGAGGGAAACGTTCTTCTACTGCGCAGAAAATTTCTCAAGAGCTGCCTGGAATCAAGTCTCCAGTGTCCCCAGAGCAGACTCTTGCTTTGAGTCCTCCTAAAGCACCAGCCAGAGTATTCTCAGGTAGTTCCCCAGAAGTCATAGTGGAATGGCTCTGAACTATCTTGTTGCCACGTTTGGGATTTGTTCTTATTTTAATATTTCTTATTTTTATTTATCCATTTTGAGAAAGTATGAGAGAGAGAGAGAGAATGGGCATGCCAGGGCATCCAGCCACTGCAAACAAAGTCCAGATGTATGCACCCCTTTGTGCATCTGGCTTACATGGGTGGGGACTGGGGAATCAAACCTGTGTCCTTAGTCTTCATAGGCAAGCACTGTAACTCCTAAGCCATCTTTCCAGCCCTTGTTCTTATTTTAAAAACTTACTCCACAAGTTGGGCATGGAGGTGCACACTTTTAGTCCCAGCACTCAGATGGCAGAGGTAGGAGTTCAAGGTCACCCTGAGACTACATAGTGAATTCCAGGTCAGCCAGGGCTAGAGCAAAGTCCTACCTTGAAAAAAAACAAGAAAAAAAAAAAAAGAAAAGAAAGAAAAGACATGGGCTTTTAGCTGGGTATGGTGATATTCTGGAGGCTGAGGTAGGAGGATCTCAAGTTCAAGGGAGGAGGAAGAAAGGGGAGAGAGAGGAAGAAGAAAGTGGGTCTGGGCTACAGTTCAGTAGTAGAGAAAAAGAGGAGAGGAAAGGAGTCTGGGGAGATGGCTCAGCATTTAAAAGGCTCCCCCTCATCAGTACCATGATACATCTGGAATTTGTTTGCAGAGTCAAGAGGCCCTGGTGCATTCTCTCTCTGCTTGCAAATAAAAATATTTTTAAAAGGAAGGAAGTGGAAAAGGAAAGGGAAAGGACTTTGGCTGTACCAGAACTTAGGTTCTGTGGGAGTGGGTAGTGGTGTGCCAGATGCAGATAACCCTTCTTTGAGACGGAATTTCTTGGCGTGTGTTATCAATGCTCTATGAAAAGAGATGGTTTTGTTTTGAAGGAAGCTCTGCAGTGTTTGTCAGAATGTGAAGGTTCCTGCCTCCCTCTCTTTAACACTGCCTACTTTGCTCATCGAGTAATATGTGTGTGTGTGTGTGTGTGTGTGTATATGTGTGTGTGTGTGTATATATATATATATATATATATATATATATGTATATATGTGTATATATATTTATATGTACATATATATATATATATATTTGGTTTCCCTTTCTTTTTTAAAAAATATTTATTTATTTATTTGAGAGAGAGAAAGAGTGGGAGAGAGAAAGAATGGGTGCCCCAGGGCATCCAGCCACTGCAAATGAACTCCAGACACATGCACCCCCTTGTGCATCTGGCTTACATGGGTCCTAGAGAATTAAGCTAGGATCCTTTGGCTTTGCAGGCAAACGCCTTAACTACTAAGCCATTTCTCCAGGCCTATGTTTGGTTTTTCGAGGTAGGGTCTCACTCTAGCTCAGGCTGACCTGGAATTCACTAATGTAGTCTCAGGGTAGCCTTGAACTCACAGTGATCCTTCTACCTCTGCCTCTCAAGTGCTGGGATTAAAGGTGTACACTACCATGCCCATCTCTGAGTATCATATTTTTAAGATGATACACTTAGAATAAGGAGATATGGATTTATTTTTGTTAAGTCCAGTAAAATCTACTTGATAGCCTAAACAAGCTTGTGTTTCCTTTTTGTGTTTTTGTTTTCCCTCTCTCTCTCACTCTCTTAGTGTTTAATTTTTTTTTTGTTCTTTCTTTTTCTCCCCTGATTGTTCAAAACTGTAACCGAAAACATCTTAGTGAGTGCAAAAAGGAAAACAAGCACAGCCAAAACACAGAGAAAGGCGGAGCAAGCAAGGCAAGCATGGGAGTCAGCCCAAGCAGGCTCTAGAACCCAGAAAGGGCAGGGATTTTATTGGGGACTTCCTATGGATTCATGTAGGCATTTCTGGGGTGGGCACATTCTTAGTCATGCTCACTTTAAGGTCATCCAAATGTAGACACACTTTTGGACACTGTTAGCTCAAGTTTTTGAAGCACATGTGTAACAGGCTAAAATCTGGGGCAGAAATGCCTATGAACTTGCATCATAGGGTTTAAGCTGAAACAAAGGAAAAGACACTTTGAAGCTGCATCAATATAGGTGCCTCTAAAGGTGCCTGCCTCAGCAGCTAACAACATACCACAGAAATGGCTGATGCCTCCCCATATCCATGCTGAGGCTCATCCCTACCTGATGGGGTCAGCTCTATGCGGAGTAGATGGCATGAGAAATTATGAAGAAAGTGTTATCTGCCAGAGATGAAGAGTTATGCAAATGCCAGGCAGGAATTGTGGTGCCTTCTTTCCTTGGAAGGGGGTCAAAGAAAGAAGTTGCTTATGAAGTTGGATGTAAAAGAACAGTCAACTACACACTCTGCATTGGAAGTGAAGAACACGAACACAAAAGCCCAGGACTCCAGTTTGTTGAGTCACCAACTTTCCTCTTTAGGGTGATGAGAGTCCTGAGCAATTACATTCCGTAACTGCAGTTGCCACACCCGCAGACTCATTCCACCTGGAATGAGAGGACAATGGTCGAAAAGCTGCTGCTCTCCTGAGCAGGTACAAAAGTGCTTGTCTTGTTTTTCTCAAATGATGCAGTGCACTATCAATGTAGTACTTACACTGTGGAAAGGATTATGAGCCATCTCCAGATGATTTTCAATATCTAGGACAGTGCTTGCTTTGGCAGCACAGATACTAAAATTGGAACGATACAGAGAAGATTAGTATGGTCCCTGCGCAAGGATGACATGCAAATTCGTGAAGCGTTCCATCTTTTTTAGAGATTAATCTTTTAAAAATAAAATAAAATAAAATAAAATAAAATAAAATATCTAGGAGGATGTGTAGGTTCTATGTGAACAATACGCCAGCTCATGTAAGGCGCTTGAGCTTCGGTATATTTTTACATCTTGGCCAGGGTGGAGAGGTGCAGAATCCAAAACTTAACAGTGTTCAGGACTTGGTAGCTAACGTCAGTGTTTTTCATCTGGATAAAGAAATATCTTTGTTCATCCTTTAAAAACTAAAGCCCAGTGTGCTGTTTGAAGTAATAGAAATACTGCAATCATAATTGATCATGAAAAGCCAGTTTTGTATAAAAATGACTTCTAGACAGAGTGACAAATGCAAAATGGGCTGAGACATGCAATCCTGTGCCTCCCTAGACTTTTCATATAGACAAACAGCTCACCATAAAGCTTGGGGAAAATGAATAGAATTTCATTAGAGCCATTTGGGAGGCATATACACAAAACACACACTTTCAAAAGTATTGGATTTGGGTTCAGTGTTGACAATTTTAATTTAGACAAAAACTGCTGGGTAGTCTCTTACCTAGGAATCACGAGGGCAGAGGCTGTCTCTGCTAAGGCCGTTCCCTGAACACCAGAGCAGAGGCGGTCAAGCTGCCAGGAAGCATCAGTCCGCCGTGTTGCCTGTGGGCAGGAGCTTCACTCTCATGGGCTGGGCTGGTCTCAAACTCAGACTTACATGCATTGCTCCCTTCACTTCCAAGTGTTGAGACTATAGGCATGAGCCACCACACTGAACATAAAGCTTTCTGAAATAACTCCCGATTCTTCCCAGGTAGAAAAGAATATTTTACTCAGGTTCCCTGGTGTTTGCAAAGTTTTTTTTTTTTTTTTTTTTTTTTCACTGTTTGGCGCTCCGCCCACATGAAGGAAACTGATGGTGGATTCTGACAGCTAATTGGGACTAAGTGCTAAAGAACTTTCTTTTTTTTAAACTTATTTTGGTGAGCATGTAGCATATGTGGCTCTGTGTACAGATACGTGGTCTTGTGTGCAGGCCAGGAGAGAACATCAGGCATGCTCTTCTACTCACTCATCAGTGTTTCCTAAAGACAGAGTTTATCCCTGAGCTCAGACCAGTGAGCCCGTGGTTCTCCTTTTGTCTCTGCTCCCCATCAGACTGGGGTTACAGGCATGTGTGGCCTTGCATGTGTGGCATTGTGTGGCTGCTTGAGAAATCAAACTGAGGGTGAAGCAGGCCCTCATGCTCATGGGCAAGAGTGCTTGTCTGCTGAGCTGTCTTTCCACTCCTGTACTTCTGTCTTGTTACTACAGCTTACTTGTTATATGAATTCTTTGGTGTTTAACAAGAGATTAACTTACACGGAAGGACTTTTCACCTTTCCACACTCATTGCAATGGTAGGGCTTTTCACCTGCGTGGCTCCTCAGATATTCAGTAAGACCTGGGCACCCAGCGAAATCGCTCCCACATGTTTTTAAATTTATAGGGCTTCACTCCAGTGTGGACTCTATGATGCTGAACAGGATGTGAGGATTGAATGAAAGCTTTCCCACACTAGTCACATTTGTAAGGCTTCTTCCCCATGTAAATTCTCTTGGGCTTAGTAAGGTCTGCGCTGCCACTGTAACTCTTTCCACATCCATCACACCTATGCTGGCTTCTTTCCCTCTGTTGCCCTTCCATCAATACCATCTTTGGGGCTGGAGAGATGTTTTGGTGGTTAAGGCACTGCCTATGAAGCCTAAGGACCCAGGTTTGACTCCCCATAACCCATTAAGCCAGATGCACATGCATCTGGAGTTTCGTTTGTGGTGGCTAAAGACCCTAGTGTGCCAATTCTCTCTCTCCTTTCTTTCTCATAAATAAATAAACAATACATGTGGTGGTTTGATGTAGGTGTTCCCCATAAACTTAGGTGTTCTGAATGCCATGTTCCCAGCTGTTGGCAATTGGGGAATTAGATCCTTCTGGAGGCAGTGTGTTGTTGGGGGTGGGCCTATGGGTGTCAGAGCCAGCTTCCTCATGCTAGTGTTTGGCACACTCTCCTATTGCTGTTGTCTACCTGGTGTTGGTCAGGAGGTGATGGCCACCCTCTGCTCGTGCCATTGTTTTTCCCTGACATCATGGAGCTTTCTCTTAAGCCTGTTAGTCAAAATAAACCTTTTCCTACAAGCTGTTCTTAGTTGGGTGATTTTGGGCAGCAATGCGAACCTGACTGCAGCAGTACAGTTGGTACCGAGGATTGGTGTCATTACTGCTAGACACCTGACTGTGTGGCTTTTGGCCTTTTGGAGCTGATTTTTGGGAGGAATGTGGCAGGATTTGAAACCTTGGCCTAAGAGATGACTTGCAGTGCTTTAAGTATAGCTTGATGGTCAGAGTTGAAAGACTTGAATGCAGTACAAACTATAGACTGTGAGGTTTGGTTTATGAGGGTGAAAAAGAGCTTTGGCTAGACTGGGCTAGAAGCAGTTTGTGTGAGAGGCTTGTTTTTATGCCCATGTCCTGAGAATTTGTGCAGGGTTGCTTTGTGTAGAAATGGACTGGTGTGAGTAAGGGATATGGCACAGTTTGGTCTGAAACTTCTACCTGTTCAGCTGCAATTGAGAGATTACAACCATTGAGATTGGTTCAGCTGACCTGCATTGGGACAACAGAAAGAATGTAGCCTTTTGAAGGGGTCTGAATGCTGAAGGAATGTCCTGTTCTTCAAAGTCTGCTTTATACCTCCCCTGGATTAACAAATTGGCACTCTACCTGGTATTATGGAGTATAAGAAATGCAGGAAAGATAGGGTCATTGAGTTTGCAACACAGTCTTGTGTTTTGGAAATGGCCATGGGCAGTGTAAGCAAGTCTGTTAAGGATGGCCTGCATGGAGACTTGATGGAGCTATAAGGATGGATTGTGGGTTGCAGTGGAGACACAGTGGAGGGAGATGCCGAGACCAGGAGATGGCTACTAAGGAGAGCTGCCAGTCCCAGATGAAGTTTTCCAGGACTGTGAGTAGCCTAGCTGGAGGGGCGGAATTGGAACTCCAGAGACTTGTTTGTTACTGGTTAGAATTATCAGAATTGGAAATTTGTCATTGACTGGAGTGTGACTTGGAGCTAGAGAGTTTGATGTTCATTCTATTTAAATCTTGTATTGGTTTGATATATCTTTGCTATGCCCAGTATGATCTTTTTCAGTGTGTTTATTGTGTGCCAATATGGTATTTTGGGGGATTATTTTTGTCATGGCTCAATTAACAGATCTCTGACTATGGGAATGTTTGAACATCATTAGGATTGATAAAAACTATGGGGAGTTTTAAAGTTGAATTGAATGCATTGCATTTTACATCATGGATGGTTATTAGTTTATGAGGGCTAGGAGCAGAATGTGGTGTTTTGATTCAGGTATCCCCCATAAACTTAGGTGTTCTGAATGCTATGTCTCCAGCTGTTGGCAATTTGGGAATTAAACCTCCTGGAGGCATTGCTGTGGGCAGACCTATGGGTATTATAGCCAGCTTCCCTTTGCTAGTGTTTGACACACTCTTCTGTTGCTATTGTCCACTTAATGTTGGTCAGGAGGTGATGTCCACCCTGTGTACATGCCATTGTTTTCCCCTGCTATCAGTGAGCTTCCCCTTGAGCCTATAAGCCAAAATAAACCCCATTTTTTCCACAAGCTGCTCTTGGTCAGGTGATTTCTGCTAGCAATGTGATCCTGACTACAACAATAAAATATTTTTAAAAATAGCATCTTTGGATTCAGGATGCCGAGGAATATTTTTGGTCTGTTGTTTATATCCCCAAGGACTTCTTCTTTGGGCACACCTCCCATCTG
This sequence comes from Jaculus jaculus, assembly GCF_020740685.1. Lineage (NCBI taxonomy): Eukaryota > Metazoa > Chordata > Mammalia > Rodentia > Dipodidae > Jaculus > Jaculus jaculus. The sequence goes on along the minus strand of NC_059108.1, from coordinate 84,312,234 downwards.
GGAGAGCACTTCCTTCTTGGTCCTGGCTTTGTCATCTATGACACACAAGACACAAACAGATCCTAGTCTAGGTTTAGAAACAAAAAGCCAATCCCATAGTCCTGCTGGGATGGGCCTGCTTCAAGCTGAACAGTTAGTGACTCATGCAGCTTTTCCAAGGGGCCCAATTTATCCAGGATCATGTCCTCATTTTCTGAACTGTCTGGGACCTGCTTTTGGGATTCATCAAGCTCCTTTTGCAAGTTCTTCAGTGCAGTCATGGCCTCCTCTTCAGTCTCTGGATGGTGTGCCCACACCCAGGCCTGTAGTTCCCTAAGAAAGGGGTCCAGGGATGACCTCATGGGACAGCATCCTGAGGCTCTGTATTTTTGTGAGATGGAATCCTGTTTTCAGGAATGATTCTCTCCTTTAACTATAAAAAAGTCTTTTTGTTCCTCAAGTTCCAGGACTGCAGCCATTCTTGGCTTTAGGAAATATATTCTCTATCTGTGAATGATTCAAAAAGAATCTCTTAAGATCTTTCCTTAAGACACTCCCAAGGCACAAAAAAGTCATTGTAGAGAAAGGACAAATGCTGCTGCAATCACACACAGATGAAAGTCTCCTTGGAGTCTCTAAATCAGAGACATGGTTTGAAACTGTTATCTGTGCAACATATATGGAGCTATTTGGAGTTCAGGCTTTTTCTGCAAAATGTCCATGTTTCTCATTCAATGGATGTGCAGATTAAATGACAAGGGTATGCCAAGTCCTTGGATGCCAGGTGTCCTGAGTTGCCAGTGAGCAGTTTTGTAAAGGCTCTTCCACCCTACGTGCCAACTGTGTTCCCAGAGCTAAGAGGTTGTTGAGGTTAAGTGCCAAATAAACACTTTCATAGAGCAGGTAACCAGAGTGCACCCTGGGCCCAGGCCCTTGGGTGAGGCCAGCCCAAGTCCTCCAGTTGGTCCTGGGAGGGACAGGAACATCCACAACCTGACATGGGATGCAGGGAGGGACTGACACCTTCTTCTCCACCTGGGAGACAAGAAACTCCTCACACATGGACACATGGACAGGAACGGTGAGGCCAGGTAGAGTCTCACTGTAGCCCAGGCTGACCTGAAATTCACTCTGTAGTCTCAGGCTGGCCTTGAGCTCACAATGACCCTCCTATCTCTGCCTCCCAAATGCTGAGATTAAAGGTGTGTGCCATCTTGCCTGGCCTCTTTGTGTTTTGAGTCTGCAATCAACCTGAGGCTGTTTCCCCAACTTTCTCTCAAGGTTGGGGTTTATCTTATAGTGGGAAGGAAAGAGCTGAAGAAACTTTTCAAATAATTCATCCTCTATCCTATTCATCTTCCCAATCTCCTGTTCCTATTTTTAGCTGGTAATAGTTCTTTAGAATTTGGGAATTAAAGTTCCTAAAGGAACGAACATTTTCATTGAGTACCTTTCATGTGAGTACCTACAGTGAACTGAAAATGAACCAGGCACTTGCAAAAGTAAAAATAAGGTCTCACGGGCTGTGGATGCGGCTTGTGGGTAGAGTAACTGCCTAGCATACATGAAGCTGAGCGCTGGCCCAAAACTGATATTTTATTTTCATTTTATAGTTTTCATTGCCAAGGAGAGAGGTAAGTAAACAAAATATGACAATTTACATGGCAATCATTTCTATAGTCAGGCCACCCTAACAATACTTTTTACTTTGTTTTAAGTTAAACTGTTTCTTCTTCTTATCACCCCTCTGGACCCCTTCTGGACAGTTCCCTATTTGGGATTTTTCCATCTGTTAACAAAGATAAGTTTAAGTCCTCAACAATTAGCTCTTATAATAACTCAGTAAATCAATTCAACTTTTATCTTCTTACCTACCACAACTGGTCTAAATCTAACCATGATCTTTGTAAAAGACTCTAAGGCCCCAAGGTCATGGGAAACTGCAGAAGGTTGAGGAACTTTACACAGAGAATTAGCAGTTAATTTCAATGCATGAACTCTGGTTGGAGCCCAGATGGTTTTTTTTTTTTTTTTTTTTTTTAACTGTCTATAAGGAACAGATGGCACATTTGAAACCACACTGGAACTCCATAGGTAAAATAAGAAGGCAGAGAAAACTGGGGATAATGAAAATCTATCAACATGACAAGAAAAGATAACTGATTCCCTATCATGAGATGAGCTGCCTCTCACACATCAACCAGGGTCCAGGTGAAACCACAGAGGAAGGGCGAGTTAAGCACCAGCGCTGCTCTCAAGGTGGGTCTGACAACCTGTTCCAAGGTGAAGGCAATAGACACTGAGGACACTCAAGACATATCAAAGTAGAAATCCAGAAGTTGCTGAGAGCTTAACACTAAAGTAGACTTATAACACGCCTGCCAAGGCTCAGGGAACATAGAAAGACTGTAAGAGCCACGGGGCTGGAGGGAATATTCAGAGGCATTTCCTCTCTGTACCACGACTGACTGCTGCTCTCACAACTAATAACCCCATGGTAAATACCAGTAACCCCACTGAGGAAGGCCCTTGATGGAATGGGGGCAGGGAAGAGGGGAATGGTACCAACACATGATTTGTCCACACAAAGTTTCTACTTAATTTAAAAAAAATTAGGCTAGAGAGATGGCTTAGTAAAGCCAAAGTACCCTCTTTGAATGACCCACCTTACACATTCACCTACTCTACTCACACTGACTTGGCACATCACCCAAAAATGTAATCCCAAACCATTATCTCTAGCTCTGAATGGTCCTTTAAGCTCTAGCCCTGAAGAGCTACATTGCCATTCAACATTCCCAGCAAACTCATCCTTTATCTCCTACAACACACCCTTAAAACATAAAATAAAATCTGTTTCACTGTCTTCTTTTGTTTGGGGGGTGGGGGAAGTTCAAGATAGGGTCTTGCTCTAGCCCACGGTGACCTGTAGTTCACTATGTAGTCTCAGGATGGCTTCAAACTCACTGTGATCCTCCTACCTCTGCCTCCTGAGTGCTGGGTTTAAAGGGTACGCCACCACACCAGGCTCATTATCCTATTTATCTTGATAAATGTTAAATTGACTAACCTTGAAATTTTTTTTGGAGGGCTAGCTTAAGCTCTTTGCCCCCCAGGTAAATAAACTCTTTTACTCATACTGGCATTAGAGTGATCTCTCCAGAGAATTTCTGCATCTCTGGAGGCCTCAATGAGATTTTTCTTCTCCATGACCCCCATTGGTCAGGAAGGGCTGCTGCTCCTGGGCCTTCCAGATTGCTAGGTCCCCTTCCAAGTGGCCCAGGGAGACTGTGAAACCCTGGACTGGTGTTCCTAAATGGAAGAAGATGAGACTGCATGGACTGATCCCCACAAAAAAAATTCTGAGCCTCAATACAATTCTAAGGTGATGGCCGTCTTCTATCAAGAGGACTGATGTCATTCCAGTTAGAACCAATGATATTCCAGTCTAGGTAACTAGCGAGACAAGGACCAGTGTTGCTCCGGTCTCTACAGCTAGCTCGATCAGGGTTATAAATGAGATTAGATGAAAAAAAATGTTTAAACTCTAGATAAATAAATAAATGGAAGATGGCTATCTAGAGTCTATATAAAAAGTACACTTGGTATAAATGTGAATACAAGTATGTATATGCCTCACAGCCCTAAGGCTACAGAGTGATTTCCTTCCTGAGCAGGGCATGCTCAGAAAGGCTTTGCCTTTGTGTCTGTCCGCAGCACTAACACAGTGGGAAATTCATCCTTGGTGGACATCCTCCACCAAGCCCACTGTCCTGGACTACATGATCAAAACAAACCATACTTCAAAAGGAAATATTCTGGAGGTTGTAATACTAAGATAACACCAAAAACTTAAAGGCCTCTAGAAGTTAGGAAGACCAGCTTTTATGTTGAATGGCACCGCAGAGAAAACACTAAAAGTAACTGTTGCAGTCATGTTTCCATTGCTGGCAGAAATCACCCAACCAACAGCAGCTTTGGATAAAATGGGTTTGTTTTGGCTTATAGTCTCGAGGGGGAAGCTTGATGATGACAGGGAAATGTTGACACGTGCAGATGGTGGGCATCACTGCCTCACCAACATCAAGTGGACAACAGGAGGGTGTGCTAAACACTGGCAAGGGGAAACTGGCTATAATACCCAGAAGCCCACTCCCAACAATACACTGCCTCCAGGAGGTATTAATTCCCAAATCTCCATCAGCTGGGAACCTAGCATTCAGAATACTTAAGTTTACAGGAACACCTGAATCAAACTACTACCATAAGATTATAAACAAGGAAAAATACAAGATTCTCCTACTCTTAAAAGTTATAAAAAGACAAAATCAGAGCTGGAGAGATGGCTTAGAGGTTAAGCACTTGCCTGTGAAGCCTAAGAACCCTGGTTCGAGGCTCAGTTCCCCAGGACCCATGTTAGCCAGTTGCAGAAGAGGGTGCATGCATCTGGAACTCGTTTGCAGTGGCTGGAGGCCCTGGCACGCTCATTCTCTCTCTCTCTATCTGCCTCTTTCTCTCTCTCTCTGACTGTTGCTCTCAAATAAATAAATAAAAATAAACAAAATGACCAAATCAGGGACCTGCCCTGTTACCCTGAAAAAAATCCAAAACTCTCCCTGGGTAAAACAAACAATTCAGAGGACTTCTGGTTAAGATGGTGGCATAGGAACCAAGCCCAAGCAGCCTAGGGGAGAAAAAGCCAAGAAACAAACAAACAAAACAAACAAACAAACACCCAGCAAAATACACTCTTCTACTAAAAAGTGAGGCGTATAAGAAATTACCAATGGCAGCAGAGAAGTTGCAGAGATCTAGAGCGGCTAGAGCCCACAGAAGCAGGCAGAAGTGGCTGCAGCAGCTGTGGCAACAGGTCTGTGTGGCTCCCACCATAAGGCTCGGCCTGAGCTGCAGGAAAAGCCAGGTGAGGAGACCCTCCACTCACACTGGAGCTCATCACAAACTCAAGAAATGTGGGCGCCTGCGCGAGCCTGTGCCCACGCCTGCTCCTGCAGGTGGCCATGGGGGAGGCCGAGGTGGGCGGCACAGGTGCCCTGGATGACAAGGGCCCAGGGGAGGCAGCTCCAAGCCCGGTGGAAGAGACGGTGGTATGGAGCCCCAAGGCAGAGGTGTGCCTCTTCCAGGCCATGCTGGGCCACAAGCCGGTGGGAATGAGCAGACACTTCCACATGATTTGTGTGCGGGACAAGTTCAGCCAGAACATCAGGCACCAGGTCCCCTCCAAGGTCATCTGGGACCACCTGAGCACCATGTATGACATGCAGGCACTGAGAGGAACTTTGTCCTTCCAGAAGAGATCATTCAGGAGGTCCGAGAAGGAAAAGTGGTCATTGAAGAGGAGATGAAGGAGGACGTAGATCCCCACAGTGGGGCTGATGATGTTTTTCATCTTCAGGGAGCTTGGGAAAAGCAATAGAAAAATCCAACAAAGACAAAGAGACTTGGGGTGCAAAGAAGGGGCAGACAAGAGGAAACACAGCCGGGCCATGGACGAGGTTTTGACTGCAATAGCAACCCCTCCCGCCCCAGTGCTGCCGAGCGGCACCGAACATAGATGCCACCTCAGCCCCAGGTGGTTACAGAGACATTCCAGTGCTAGAAGCTCCTGCTGCCTGCCCTCAGGCCACCAGATGAATGTGGCCATCCACCAGGGATGCTTGTGTGGGCTTCTTTCATGTCATCAGACCATCAGAACCCCAATGGCCCCAAAAGACCACGGTCATCCCTGCTTGGTGAGACCCCGGAGCCTGCCTCCTGCATTCTCCTGGTTAGCTCCACTTGTGCCCACTGTGGGAAGGGCAAAGGAGGTGTGGGGCCAGAGGAGCCACAATCAGCAAGCAATAAAGCACTGTCCACACTGCTCTTGGAAGGAGCCACTTGTCTTCCCTGGACACGGGCTCTTTGCCATCTGCTTGTCCTGTAAGGCTCCTGTCTGCACTGACACGGGGAGACGGTGGCTTTGGAGGTCCCGCAGCACATCAGCTTGCTTGGAATGCCTCCCGCCACCTGGGAAACGTCACTGGATACTTCACCTCACTCCTACTGTAACAATTTACCGAAGTTGTTTGGTGTTTCACTTTTTAATTTCTAAGAAACTATTTCACTAGTGTTTTGTAAGAGAAAAAAATACTGCAAAGTTAAACCTCTGTTGTAGTTTTTCTGAGCTGTTTTGTTTTAAGGTTAACTACTGAGATACATCTGGCTCAGTTTTTATATGCCAGGTGCAGAGAATTTGTAGTGGTTATTTTTTTTTAATTTTAGTAACATACAAAAGGACCAAATGAAGGCGTGGAGGAAAGGTATGGCCATTGGGCTGACAAGGTAATGGCCTGTTGAAGTACGCTTTCATTGACTACAAAAAATTAAAGCATACACACATACACACACACACACACACGCACACACACTAAATAAATAAAAAAGAAAGAAAAAAACAAAGAAAGAAAGAAAGATGTGAAGGGAGGATGGTAAAGAATGGAGAAGCAACTCATGAGGAAGACAATTGCAAGGACCAACGGGAAAACATCAACCATCCACAGCCTCCTCTCCTCCACCACCAGTGTAGGCAGCAGCAAAGCACCAGAGGCCTGGGGAAGGGAGCTTATCTACACAGTACCTGACAGGCGATCAGAGCAGTGATCCAGTGACCCAGCCCGCCTACCTGATACCACAGTACAACAAACAGGGGCCCAAGCAGGAGCGCAGCATAACTGAGACCAAAATCATCCCCAAAGGTAACTGGGATTATACCAGGGAAGGATCTCACATGGTCATGAGCTGACTAGGAACCCTCAACAGACCAGAAATCTTAGCCTCCTAGTTAACAGGATTAAGGGCGTGGGGCAACATACATCCTAAGGGACTGTGACTTTGATAGAGGATTTGGTAGTCATAATACCTACCTTTGCATAAATACTCTGTGCTGTTTTTCATTGAACGTGTACAATGTTTAGTTAAATTTTAGAATCTGCCTGTATGTTGTTCCACTCAGCCTTCTTGAATACTCTCATAGCAGGCAATCCCAACATCTACTGCCACTTTTGTAGTTACTCTGAGAGTCTTAAGAGCCACACCTAATTGCCAGGTGTGGTGGCGCACGCCTTTAATCCCAGCTCTTGGGAGGCAGAGGTAGGAGGATCGCCGTGAGTTTGAGGCCACCCTGAGACTCCTTAGTGAATTCCAGGTCAGCCTGGGCTACAGTGAGACCCTACCTCAAAAAAACAAAAAAAAAAAAGAGCCACACCTTGAGCTCCTACCCTGCATATATATAACATCATATTGATTATACATCTAATAATACTGCAGCTAATTAGAAAATTCAAGTATTAAATTAATCCAAGATAAAAAATATGTACATTATAACACAAGAAACACTAAAATTCAAGACAATATAAGTCCACCAAAAAGTATTAATGAATCAGAAATGACCTCCAGTGAGAATGATTTAAAGGAAATGCCTGAGAAAGATTTCAAAAGAATGGTTATAAATTTGTTCAAAGAAATCATGGAGGAAATCAAAAGAATGAAAGAGGAAATAAAAAGAATCAAAGACACAGAAAACCAATTTAATGAAATGAGGAGGTCAATACAAGTCACAAATAAGGAAATGGAAATAACAAGTCAGAATTACCAGCAATGAAGAACACAGTCAGTGAAAAAAAAAACAAACTATAGAAAACCTCACCAGTAGAAAGGATGGAGAGGACAGAATATCTAAACTAGAAAACCAGGTGGCAGATCTAATACAGTCCAACAAAGAGAAAGACAAACTAATAGGAAAGCAGGAATGTGAATTTCAAGACATTAAGAACACTATGAAAATATCAAACATAAGAATTCAGATTAGAGTAGGAGAAGGATTTCACTCCAAAGGCATAGTAGGCGTTTTCAACAAACTCACAGTAGAAAACTTCCCACAAATTGGGAAAGTGATGCCAATGCAGATATATGAAGCCTATAGGATACCAAAAACACAAAACCTGGAAAGAACCTCTCCTTGCCATATTATAATCAATATACCAAAACCAGACAAAGATAGAAAAAAAAAAAAAAGGAAAATTAGAGACCAGTTTCTCTCATGAACATAGATACAAAAATTCTCAACAAAATATTGGCAAACAAAGTACAAACATATATCAGAAAGATCATTCACCCTGACCAAGTAGGCTTTATCCCAGAGATGCAGGGATGGTTCAACATGTAAATTGATAAATGTAATACATTAAATAAATGGACTGATGGACAAAATCACATGATCATCTCATTAATGCAGAGAAAGCATTTGACATAATTTAATGTACCTTCATGATAAAAGTTCTACAGAGACTGGGAATAGAATGAACATATCTCAACATAATAAAGGCTATTTATGACAAGCCTACAGCCAACATATTACTAAATGTCACTGATAATACTTCCTTAAAATTTGTAACACAAGGAGACCCACATACCCTTAAAAAGAGACCCACACCCATCAACCAGAAGATAGAAACTCATCACACCAGAGTCAAAAAGACAGTGTCCTAACAGGTCACAAGGAACCCAGGGGTCCCTTTAAAGTCAAACTCTAGAGGACATATGACCCCACCAAAAAAACAAAACAAAACAAAACAAAACTATGGCTCTGCAGTGGTCACAATCCTAAAAAGCTTATTGGTCCACGCATGACAAAAACCTGGGGTGCTAAGGGTCCAGGAAAGTCCTTGCATCCCAAACCCTGAGTTCATTTCTAATTTTAGTCAAAGAAGTGAATAAAAAAGAAAACTGAGAAGAATAATTATTAAATTATTATATTTATTGAGGACAGTAGAGTCAAGGAAAGGCACCCATGTGGCTAGAGATTCCACATGGAGGGCCTGGGGGAAAGCGTGGGAAGAAAAGAGAAAAGAAAGTTCAAGGAGGTCCTGCCATATGGGAAGCTGGAGGGGATAAAGAGCGCATGAGGACAGTAAGGACTCGGCCCTGGCTGGGCCTGGGCCAGCGCCTAGGCTGAGCCCCTCCTGGCTAGGCCAGGGCCTGAGCCTGGGCCAAGCCAGCCCAGGCCCAGCCAAGGGAAAAGCTCACCACCAGCTGGAAGTTACCAAGTGATCAGAGAGAGTGGGACTGCCTTCCCCTTGCAAAGGTATTTATAACCTTAGGGAGGAAGGCTGTCTTTTGGCCCAGGTGAACCAGAGGGCTAGCTGGTTGGTTAGGGCTAGGGGCTGTCTCAGGAAGAGGTTAGCCCTGGCACCAAGTTCTGGGGGCTGAACTTGACCAGCCACAATGTTTAAATCCTACGAAAGACCTCCAACCCAGGACAGGTCCTGATTGTGTAAAAGCAGTTCTAAGGAACGAGGCAAGAGAGATAAGAAGTCAGATCGTCTTTGATTTCTAGCAAGTGCAGAGTTTCCTGCACTTTTCACCTTCAGGGGCCCAGTCACCCTAACTCTACCCCCCTCACTTCAACATAAAATATCAAATAAATAAATAAATAAACAAACACATAATTAAGATCCTAACTCCTTCTATTTACTAGATGGATCAACTCATTTGATAACCTCATGAAATCCACAAAAAAAACTAATTCCAAAAAATGTTTGTCTTTCACCCCTAAACAGATACAATTCTTTGCTGTTGCTTTGTACTAGATCCTTTTCCTTCCACAAAAATATCTGTTTCTTTTTTAAAAAAATATGACATAGTCCGCTATCTCTCACTACAGAAATATGCTATGCTCTCCTCCTCACAATAGGGTTAGTCACAGTCACAGGCACTCCTGCTGACTAATCTTATACAAAAAAGGCCCTCCTAGCTCTTGTTCTTTAACTTTATTATAATCATTCTTTTGCTGGGTGTGGTGGTGCACACCTTTAATCCCAGCACTTGGGAAGGAGAGGTAGGAAGATTGCCATGAGTTCAAGGCCACCTTGAGACTACAGAGTGAATTCCAGGTCAGTCTGGGCTAGGGTGAGACCATACCTTGAAAAAACAAAACAAAACAAAACAAAAAATTATTTTATATTACCATCCATATTTTCAAAAACAATAATCATAAACCAGTTCCTCCTACTACTAATAATTAAATAAAAGATGTAATGATAATGATGTTAATGTTCCCAACAACTAACACATGCTTGCCCCTCGAGGTCATGCTTACCCAAGACTCTGGAGGTCTTACAACTGATATACCCCAAACCTTAGGCCTGCCTCCTATGTAAACTACATGAGGACACTGACTAACTCCTTTAATGTGGCCTCTCATAATAATTAGACTAAAAATTATGTTAAAATCCTGTGTTCTACTCAGGATCCATAGATTGTTGCTAGAAAATTTTCAGTGCCAGGGATGGGATACCTTCCAGTGAGTTGTTGGCCAGTGAGGTCCCTGATGCCCCTAAAACATTATAGGCCATTGCTGAGGCCTTGATTTCCCACCAGGAATAGATGGTAAGACCCTACTGCTGAAGACTCCACATACTTGGGCTGCAAGACAATGGAGAAATCCTGCCTGAACTGAGCAGATAACCTCCTCCATGTAGACCAGCTGACAGAAAGGTGGAAGAAGCCATTCTGC